>NW_027508977.1:50000-155723 GCF_051911475.1 Siphateles boraxobius
TTTTTAACATTATTTTTATAATGTTAGCAGTATATGTTGCCTGCACCCAGATACACCCGTTTATTTATCAGCAAAAGTCCATTTTGGATGCCATATGCTTTATAGTACATGCCTTTGTTTGTTTCGTTTGCCTTTGTCCCCCTTTGCTCCTTTGTTATAAGTGTATTTGCCTCACTTTCCCTCCTTCTTACCCTCCTTATTTTCGGCTCTATTCATTCCCCTTGTGTGTCTGTTCTGTGCCAGATCGCTGTTAGCCAGCCGGTTGCTTTGTCAGATTGTCTAGTGTTTTTTCCCTGTTGGCTTCAGGACTTTCTGCCTGTGTTGACCTCCCTCTCTGCCTGATTATCGGGTCTGTCCTGCCCTGGGCTCATCAGCTGTGTGTCGGGCAGTGCGAGCCGGGCTTTCACCGGGCTTTAACCGGGCTAATGGCTTCGAGTCTGGAACATGAGCCCAAAACCTGCTGTGTTTCCACTGTGCTTCACTAAAACACACCCGTAACACGCCTCTCTGGAACAGCGTCTCAGCGTCTCACAAACCCATCGTTTCACCGGCAAAAGGAAGTTTTATCAGAAAACGAATCAGAAAGAAATCACTGGAAACAGCGATATCGCAAAATGAACATGATGAAGCGACTGTTTGGTGGATGTTTGTTGTTTAGGCTACTTAAAGATTTAAAACCCTAGCATTGATGTTTTACTACAGGTTTACAATATAAAGTGATACATTGATCATAATGAATTAATTTGTGTCAAAATTGCACATTAGTCACACAAGCCCCTTTCACACAGCGCGTTGATCCCGGGAAATTACCGGGAAATTGCCAGACCACCTTCTGTGTGAACGCAAACACGACCCGGGATTGATGGCGGGTTCAGGATCTAGTAACATTGCCATGTTCAGTCCCGGAACGCGCGCTGTGTGAACAAAAGCCGTAATCAATGCCGTGTCGTAATGATGGCGCTGAAGGCCGGATCGTTCGCCAGCGTGAAACGGTACGTAATGCGCTACTTTATGATCGAATCAGAGAAAAAAATGCACAAGCGTGGTTTCTCGAGAGAGAAGTCGCAGCTCATAAGCAAACTATAGACGCTGCTGAGACATTACATGTCACATCGATGTCACATGTCTTTACGGGATTTTACGGGTTGTGTGTAAACGCACTCTCTGATTCTGGAAAATCACTTGCAGTGTGAACGAACCAAAATCAAACGAACCCGGGTCAAATCCCGGTTCACTTTATCTGTGTATTTTCCAGAATCTGTGTGTGAAAGGGGCGATAGAAATAAAGTGGTTTACCATTATTTCAGAAAAGAAAGAGGACACACTTACTTTTACAGTCGCGTTTGTTTCTGTTTATTTGTCACAGCACATATGTACATCACATTTAGAAACAATTTCTGATAATACTGATAATTTCTACAAATATCCCACCAAAAATATGACCTGAGGAGCTTTAGCATCTCTCACGGTACAGTTATATTTTCAGTCAGAGAAACAGAGGAAGCTATGCTATGATAGGCCATGTGGAGTTAAATATGGATATCAGACAGTCCGGTAAGAGACGAGAAGTACTGACAGATCAAATAAAAACATGATTGTGATAGCCTTTATGATTTGTCTGATTTCTTCAAGCGGTCATATTTACCATGTTTACTATGGTAATGGTTAGCGCACAGTCCTTCGTATGCGTATAAATATTTTTTGCCTTATACGGTGATCAGAGTCCACATCGGATCACAAACAGAAGGTATTCACACATGAAAGTGAGTTTTGAGCTGAAATGATTTTAAAAGTCTTTAATGCTGATGTTAGCTGGTATAGCAATAGAATCAGCCGGCGCTGTCGTCTCCAGACTCTGGTAATCCCCGCCTCTGTTCGTGACCCTGGCCGTTGGTCTCGAGGAGCCCCGGCGAGCCCGATCAGGCCCCGGAAGTGACCATGGAAACGTGACTGGCCCCGGCACACACTAGCACGTGTTGACTACTGATTCTCACAAAGCGCTGCAGTGGTTCTTGGATTTACTCATTTTTATCACCATTTGTTGCATAATTATAGCCAGATCACTTTAATCTTGCAGACTTCCACCTGTCCAGTCCAGTCCAGTCAGACTGGGCAGTCCTCTCAGAATAAGTTTGCTGAAGGCTTGTTTCTATTCTGCACCCATTTTATTATTTACAGATCCTTAGTGGCAGCTCGTTGTGGAGGTTGATGCCTCAGAGGTTGGTATTAGGGTGATCCTTTTCCAGCAAACCCTGGGAGTGCAATCTTGTGCCTATTACTCCCTTATCTTAACGTCCAAGCTCCAAAAATCTTAAGTCAGATGCCTTGTCCCAGTATTTCACTGGCCCAGATGACCCAGTTGTACTCCTGAACCTATCATTTAGCCTGAGTGGATGGTGTCAGCTGTCAGGACGTTGAGGTGGGGTCACGGAGGGGCTTCAGTCAGCTGAGAGAACCTATTATTTGTGCCTATAAGGTGATCCTGCCCTCCTGTGGAGCCACTCATTAAGGCTTGCCATCCATTAAGGCTTGCCACCTAGAATTGAAGAGGACACTGAAATGCCAGCAAATGCCATATGCCAGCAATTGCTGTTCAGTGTGTTACTGCCTGCTCAGTCTGTGCCCAGAATAAATCGTCCAACATGCCTCCCTCATCATCCTTGGTCCCACTTTGCCTTGGATTTCGTCACAGGCATTCCCCTGTCCAGTGGCAATTCCTTCATCCTTTCTGCGATGGATTACTTTCCTAAGGTGGTCCACTTAATTCCCCTCCCTAAGCTCCCCTTTGCTAAGGAGAGAGCACTGGCGGCGGTAGCCCACGTCTTCCAGATCCATGACCTTCCGCTGAATGTGGTCAGGGAGTCTCTTCAGGCTGAGGAGAGATGCTGTGTCCCATCCTGGGGTATTCTGGACTGGTTTCCCCGTGTCTTAGCCCTGCCCTCCTTGTGTGTGCTGTTCCCTGCCGCTGTTTGCCTTTGTTCTGTCAGCATTCAGCCTGTTGCTCTGCCGGCTTGTCTGTTATTGGCTTCAGGATTTTCTGTCTGTTTTCCCTGACTGGTCTTGTCTGCCTGATTATAGTCTCTGACCCGCCTTGGACTCTGAGGCCCTGTGTCCACCAAAGCGTTATTTCACGCGGCTGATGTATTTTTCCAATTGTTGTCAATGGGAGCACCGCGTTCTTAAAATGCCATAAGTGAAACGAGGCGCTGAGCGTTCAGCATTTTTTATCGGTTGCCGAGAGTTGAAGAACTTCGGGTAAAACACAGCGCTCATCACTGCCACTTTTTACCCATCCGTCCAATCACAGTGCAGGAGGGGCGGGGCTAATACCACACCGACCAACCGTCGCATTATGCTTGTACAACGTCAACAGATGGCAACAAGAAGTATAATAATGGAAAAAAATAATTTAAAACAAGAGCCAGAGCAAATACTTTACATTTTATCGACATTTTTATGTAGAAACAACACAGAAACAAACTGTAAAATTCGATACAAGTAACACTTCCGCAGTTATTCTGTATAATAGCAAAGCGTCTCAACTGGGGAAAACAAAACGCTGTAATGCCAAAACGCTCTCAGGCGCCCACAGCTAGGCGTTTTCAGCAGAGCGCCTAGCGTTTCCAGCTAAACACGCTTTGGTGGACACGCGGCCTGAGTTATCTACTCCTGACCTGTTTCCCTGGTTTCTCCATCTCAGAGGTGGACAATAACAAAGTACATTTACTTGAGTACACTTTTTGAGTATCTGTACTTTACTTGAGTATTATTTATTCTGGAAACTTTTTACTTTAACTTCACTACATTTGAAAGACAACTATCTTACTTTTTACTCCAACTACATTTCTGTCAAGGTCCTTGAGTAGAAAGTAGTAACGTCAGTCAGGGGATCAACATTTTGGTTGGAAATGAATGTCAGGTTGACGTCAGAGCCTGAGTGATGTTTGTTTCTGACATCAACCTTATTTTCATTTTCAATGTTGGGTTTGGTCTTTTAAATGTGAATTTTGTCATTGTTTTGGAGCAAACTAGCTTATGGATAACAGGAAGGCTAACATATCCATACTAAAAGCCAAAAAACTTTAAATAGGGCACTATTTGAGGGAACAGCCATTTGGGTGTCTGAAACCATTGTGTGTTAGTGAGTGCACTTATTCAATCTCACATTCAATCCCACTACTGGAACTGTGTTCTAGAAATAAATTTGATATTTTTATATCAGGGTAGGCATAGATTCAGAGACATAGGGTACTGTAAGTATTACATACAACAATAATAAAACAATACATTGAGATTTACTTTGTACTTTTGATACTTAAGTACTTTAAGTAAAAAAAAAACAAGTAGTTCTGTACTTTTACTTAAATAAAAATTGGTCTTTACAACTTTTAATTGTACCGGAGTAATATTTGACCAGTAGTATCAGTACTTTCACTCAAGTGAGGAAGTTGTGTACTTTGTCCACCTCTGCTCATCTACCACCCCCCCCCCCCCGTGTGTGTGGACTCCAGTGCTATCCGATCTACTGGCTCTGACCCTCGAGTGCCCAGACCTCAAAACCAGCCGTTCGGGTCAGTCCCGGGCCGGCGCCAGGACACGCGACTTTATAAATCTAAGGGCGCTTGTGGGTGAAATCGAGGTCTGGATGGGGGTTGGAGGCGTTCATAACATCACAGGATCGCTTTCCTTGAACTCTTCCTGTCCGATTTTAGGGAAAAATAAATCAGATCTATTGAAGACGAACAATAGATCACTTAAGCGCGCTGAAAGAACACCACAGACAAAGTACAATCAACATGGGAAAATCTCACAGTAAAACTGGGAGCTGTGAAAAAATAATATACTGGTGTTTTGCCAGATGAGAAGTTCATCTATGTATCATCCTTTTACACTTTTATAACCATTTTAATTTTCCTTGCTTTTCTTTTGTGATTATTTTAATTAATTTCTGTGTAAAGCACTTTGAATTACCATAGTGTATGAAATGTGCTATATAAATAAACTTGAGATCATCATAGCCATCGACATCGGGCCGGATTCGGGTTCTCTCTCGATGACTGGCCTTGATAACACCAGGTCCCTTTATGCATTTATAGCTTTT
Organism: Siphateles boraxobius; assembly: GCF_051911475.1. Lineage (NCBI taxonomy): Eukaryota > Metazoa > Chordata > Actinopteri > Cypriniformes > Leuciscidae > Siphateles > Siphateles boraxobius. Next base: position 55,102 of record NW_027508977.1, read on the forward strand.
TCTTTGGGAGTGTTAACATGTTTGTAAGGCACCGGCGGAGGGCAGACTGGAATGGAGTGAGGGGTGTGTGTACCTACTTTAGGGACAAATTTGTAGCCTCCCTTTAGGGATGTCCTTATTCGTAAAACTTAAATAAATAAAAATTTTGTGTTGGAAAAATGTGAAACGTTGTCTGAGTTATGTTTAAGTATGTACAGCTAGCTGTATATAAAATAGTAGACATTTATAAAATGTCCCCATTTATGTGTGTGTGTGTGTGTGTGTGTGTGTGTGTGTGTGTGTGTGTGTGTGTGTGTGTGTGTGTGTGTGTGTGTGTGTGTGTGTGTGGGAGAGGTCTCTCACCCTTATCTAGGCTAGTGCTTCAGCCTGCATTTCCTGTCCCTCACAAACTGCTTCCTGTCCTTGGCGTTGGAGCCTTCAGACACATGCAAACACACACACACACACACACACACACACACACACACACACACACACACACACACACACACCCTGTCCCTCATGCACAGACAGCTCTACACATAGACTCACATTTATGAATATACGCACACACTGTCGCCAGGCCTTTGTGGGGAATTACACAATAGCACTGGCTCCTGAGAGCCGGGGGACTTTACATGAGTCAGACGGAAGCTGTATATGTGTTCACACTCACCTCTCTCTCTCTCATACACACACACACACACACACACACACACACAGAGACACACACACACACACACACACACACACATGGTTTTCACAAGCAAAATAGTCGATGTATTACAGAGGGCGTTACACGTGTCCAGTTTATGTGTATGATGCTCTTCTGATAATCATACAATCATGAAGCCATTATAACACAAAGAGTTAGAGAATAAAAAAATTCAAATCAAGGTGACCAGAAAATAGGATGTGGTTTTGGTAAAGTTCCCGATTGCTCCGGTAACACTGCTCACGAGCGGACAGCGACATTTTAGTTCTCAAAACGTCAACATTTACCATTTAAATGCTCATTTTACAGCGTTAATTTAAGCAATAAGCCTCATCACACCACACAAACCCTTTACTGAGGCAACAATATTATCAGACCCCAATATTCAATAAATAGTTTGTTTTTAATACGATAACAATTTAATTTACCTTGCATTCGATAAAACAAAACACTGTAAAGTACTGTAAAACACCTATACTGTAAGTAAAGCCAGTTCAACAATCACTAACGTTAAAGCCCAGAGTTTGAAGTTACATAACGACTACTTAATATTCAGAGACTAGAACTTAATTCAAAGGCATGAGAGTTCCTTCTCTGAATACAATGCAACACCTTTCTCTTCATTATCAGTGTGTGACAATCCTCCTACTACTGTTTGCAAATTCAGGTTAAATCTACTGGCAGGATATTAATCCTAAACCAAACATTATCGCATCCGTGAGACAAACATTTTAATTGCAACTCTTAATACTAGACAACCAACGATTAAAAGTTTGCGAAATAAAAGTTAAATCACTTTAAAATGACAAAAAGTCTTTATGCTTGCACTTTTTTATCATCACGACAAATAAAAAGCACATTCGTTTTAAGCGTATGCCTCCTAGAGAGAAAATAAAAGTGTTTCTATTGCTTGAGTAAAAGTTAAAGCGATTCATGCAATGCATTTTTGTCATAAATAAACACTCGCAAACAGAAGCAGAACTTTTCACCATGCACAAAACATATGCTATGTCAGGTGATGTGATTTTCCAACACGATCTCATGAAAGTGCGTATCTATAGCACGAATTTCATTTCTCGTGCCATTTATACGCCAAAAATAGTTTTTGCTTGCGAGTGATATACGCACTGCAAACCTCTTGGACACGGGTGTGGAGTCAATCAATCAATCATATTTATTTATATATAGCACGTTTGAAAAACATCCTAAGTTGGCCAAAGTGCTTTACATACAGCCCAGAACATATTATCTAAGATTATAAAACAAATTATAAAACAATTACAAAGCACCTGCGTATTACACGCGAAAACTACGTATCATATGCACGCAAAAACAATTGTTGGCATATAAATGACTCGAGAAATGAAAGTCGTGCTTTAGATGCGCACTTCACCTGACATTGCATGTGTGTTGTGCGCGGTGAACAGTTTCAGGAGACCGGGATTACTATTCACATGCTTTTACGCTCGAACCTTTTTTTATCAGTATGACAAATAAAAAAGCGTCTTAACACATACTACTAACACATTCGGTTTAAACATATGCCTCCTAGCAATAAAATAGAAGTGTTTCTAATGCTTGAGTAAAAGTTAAATCACGAGCTATGCAATGCATTTTAGTCATAAATAAAGGCGCAAACGGGAACCATAAGAACGTTTCACCATGCACAAAACATATGCTCTGTTAGCTGATGTGATTCACATGCTTTATATTCTTTAAATATAAAAAAGTGAAATGTCACGGGGGAAGAATCGCTGTGAACGCGCAGTGTTTGTGAACGCGGAGTCTCTCACACCTTCCCCGGCTCGGTTCGGTCCGCCCACACGAGTCACTATTGGTGGAGTTTATATCTGTGTGCACTTCTGACCTTAGTGCTGAATATACTGTATGCGCTCAGCACTGGGAAACCAGCAGAGGACATCCAGTGAAGGAAGTTTCCAGGCCACAGAGTCCAGTTTATCATCGGTGATCACCGGAGAAGCGCGCGCGCCGCGTGTAGGAGATGAGCAGTCCCGATGCGGGTTACGCCAGTGACGACCCGAGCCTGACCCGAGCCAGATCCGAGCCTGACCCGAGCCTGAGCCGAGGCACGAGCTCAGTCATGATGCCCGGCGCGCGACAGTGCGCATGGCCGGAGGTGGACGCGCTTCACGCGCTCTCGGAAGCCAAAGCGAAGCGCGGAAACAGCGAGGCGCGCGTCCGCAGGCCGATGAACGCGTTCATGGTTTGGGCGAAAGATGAGCGAAAGAGGCTCGCGCTGAAAAACCCGGACCTGCACAACGCAGAGCTCAGCAAAATACTCGGTGAGTTCACATAATGTGTAGGCTACTACTGGTTTTACTACAAAGAGAGAGGTTCATTAAATCAGCAGCCTTTGTTCAAAAACATAATTATTCAAATCACATATTCAATCTTTGTCTTCCAGGCTGGATTGTTAAAAGTCAAATTTCATAGGCTATAAATACAGCTTTAAATATAGTAATGTGGGAAATATGCATCAAAATAAAACAAGAACGCAGACTTTTCCATACACTTGGAAGTTTATCATTGACCCAAGGTGAAATAAAAGTAGAATCTAATGTCATGTATTAATATCATTCGACATGAATGTGTAAAGTGAGATGCATACATGTGTGAAAAATGTTTAAAATAGTTAATGCAAAACAGTTTCTACACTTTTTTTATACCATATACCGAAGTTAAACCAATTATTAGTGAATAAGCAATGCTGACAGTACAAATATAATATTTATATTTGTATCATGTGATTTAGTTTTATAATAATGTGATTTGCATGTAGAATCATATTATTTATCAGTAAGTGTAATAAGAGACAAACATTCTGGAATTGTATTTTTATCCTGCTCTTTGTTCATGGATATTTTCCTTCATTTTTTCACCGTAAAAAAAAAATTATATGATCAATAAGTTGAGACAACATATGTTTCTATGTTGCTTTAACTCACCTAAATAAGTTGAGCAGTTTTCAACTTTCAGCTGAACAAGATTCAACTCATTTTTTTAAGTCAGTTTAATGTAATTTAAGTCAAGTTGATTGTACTTAAAACTTTACGGCTATTTTTTGTACGTTTTATTTGGTTTATACACTGGAGATGTGTTCACTGTAGACTGTGATCAGCTGACTTAACTTAAAAAGTGAACTTCAACTTAACTTAAATAAACCATGCGTAATTGAAAAAATTAAGTTATGTGGACTTGTCAACTTGACATAATTAAGTTATGTCAAGTTGAAAATTCCACATAACTTATTTCTTTCAATTACGCATGGTTTATTTCGCCTACTTAATTTCAAGACGAGTTTCCTCTTTTTTTAAGTTAAGTCAACTGATCACTTTCTACAGTGCAAGCACTAATAGATAACACTTTACAATACTGTTGATTAGTTAACATCAACTAAGAATGAACGACATTTCTACAGCATTTATTAATCTTAGTTCATTTCAACATTTACTAATACATTATTAAAATCAAAGGTGGTATTTCTTAACATTACCGTGAACTAACATGAACAAACATTGAACCGCTGTATATTATTTTTAATAACGAACATTAACAAATATTCATAAATACTGTAATAAATGTATTGCTCATCGTTAGTTCATACATTAATGTTTAGTAATGAACCTTTTTGTAAAGTGTTATTTAAACGCTCACTGTCTCTTTAATGCTCATTATTGTGGTGTTATTTGTAGGTAAGTCGTGGAAGTCGTTAGCGGTGTCGGAGAAGCGTCCGTTCGTGGAGGAGGCGGAGCGGCTGCGAGCGAAACACATGCAGGATCATCCCAACTACAAGTACCGCCCGCGGCGCCGCAAGCCGGGGAAACGAGTGAAGCGCCTGGACTCGGGACTCCTGCGCTCCGGTCCGGCCGGTCCGGGTTTTCCCGCGTACTTCGAGAGCCAGGCGTTCGAGTCCTTCAGCTCGACTCCGGTGGGATTCAGCGGACACCAGTCGTCGTGCAGATACACACACTTTCAGGAGCACACCGACACACACGCCGTCTACACACACACCGAGCCGCAGCTCAGTCTGATGACGGACACACAGCAGCTTTATAATGAGAGTGTGTGTGTGTATAACTCTTCTTCTCATCACGCGTTCCCCTCGACTGGAGATGTGTTCTCCAAGCGTCAGTATGAGGAGTCCCCACTCAAACACAACACCGATCCCGATCCCGATCCGGGTCTGATGATGGACGAGTGTCTGCTTTACGGAGTCCCTCATGTTCCCGATCCGATCTCCACCGCTCTGTCTGACGCCAGCAACGCTGTGTATTATTACACTCATTCCTGAGCCGTTCTGCGCTGGTTTAGATCAAAACTGAATCCAACTTGATGAATTATTTCTAGTTTTCGGTCAGTTCCCTGTAGAGCGGACATCTCTGAGAACCTTCAGTTGCTTTCACACTTTTTATGAGTAGCCGAAACCATTGAAATGGCAGCAATAAAGTATAATTTAAGGTTTCAAAATGTACAATCTTTCTGTAAAGCAGCACAAAAAAAAACCTAATGAAAATAATATTTCTGGTGCAAAACTCTGTAGAAACTGTCCAGCAAATTCTGGGCTCTTTAGAATTAAAATTTGATGAATTATTTCTAGCGTTCGATCAATGAAAATGTAATTCCCCGTAGAGATCTCAGAGAACCTTCGCTTGTTTCGAGTTCCGAACCCATTAAAACATCATTTGAGTTTAAAGCGGGACAAACACTGAGAATAATAATTCTGGTGTAAAACTCTACCGTCCCGTCTGACTCATACTGTAAATATTGACAGTGTAAAATTACTGTACAGTAAAACTCTTACAGAATACATTTCTGTTCATTTTATTTTGTCTTTGTTTTGTTTTTTTGTATTTTTGAAAAATAAAAGGAAAGCATAATATTGTGTTTTTTGCTTTGTTTAATGAATTCCTCCTGGAGTCAAACTCTGTTAATATTAACTCTATTCTGCGCGCGCACACACACACACACACATACACACACACACACACACATACATCCCACACACAGACATACACTCACACACACATACATCCCACACACAGACACACACACACACACACACTCGCACACACACACACTCAAACACACACACACACACACTCTCTCTCACACACACACACTCTCTCACAAACACATACTCTCTCTGTGTGTATCAGTGTTTTTGTATGTGAGTGTGTGTGTATGTGAGTGTGTGTGTGTGTGTGTGTTTGGAAGTGTGAGTGAGTAAGTGTGCGTGTGAGAGAGTGTGTGTGTGTGTGTGTGTGTGTGTGTGTGTGTGTGTGTGTGTGTGTGTGTGTGAGAGAGTGTGCGTGAGAGAGAGAGTGTGTGTGTGCGAGTGTGTGAGTAAGAGAGTGTGTGTGTGTGTTTGTGTATGTGTGAGTGAGAGAGTGTGTGTGTGTGTTTGTGTATGTGTGAGTGAGAGAGTGTGTGTGTGTGTGTGTTTGTGTATGTGTGAGTGAGAGAGAGATAGTGTGTGTGTGTGTGTGTGTGTGTGTGACAGGAATGTATAATCCTGTAAATATGTGTCTCCAGGCTTTATCAGGTTCATAAGCTCGTTCTCAATCCCAGTCCAGTTGTGCTGATGATAAATATAGACACACACTGTATAGTAGCTCAATTACACAACCAGATATTCGTCACACTGATTTACACACTTACATCTATAAATATCTCTGACACACACAGACTCTTTTGTTACTTGTGTGTGTTAGTGGAGTAAATCTATAAATGTAACTTATTGTAACAGGAATACTGACTAAAATTAACTTATTGTAAAAGAATAAGTGTTTTTGTCTGTAACGTAACTGTGTGTTGATACAGGTCCAGTTTGAGTGTGTGTGTGTATGTGTGTGTGTGTGTGTGTGTGTGTGTGTGTGTGTGTGTGTGTGTGTGTGTGTGTGTGTGTGTGTGTGTGTGTGTGTGTGTGTGTGTGTGTGTGTGTGTGGCTATGCAGAGAGTGCGGAATATGAATGTTTGTGTTTGTTTGTGTGTGTGTGTGTGTGTATGAATGTTTGTGTTTGTTTGTGTATGAATGTTTGTGTATACATGTGTGTTTGTAGGTGTGTGTGTGTGTGTGTGTGTGTATGAATGTGTGTGTATGAATGTGTGTTTGTGTGCGTATGTGTGAATGAATGTGTGTAAATGTGTTTCACACACACATCTGAGAAGCTTCACACCGATGTTCCTGTTTATCAAACAAGTTCCACATTTGCACCTAAAGAATAGTGACACACACACACACACACACACACACACACACACACACACACACACACACACACACACACACACACACACACACACACACACACACACACACACACACACACACACGTGTAAAAACATTTATTTCTTTCCTTTCCGTTACTTGTGTACTAGTACAGCAGAGACACACACAAAATCAGTTCAATTCACGTTTATTTATCACTTTATTTAATACAGATTCCTTCGAAAGCAGCTTAACACTTATACATTATAAATATGAATAAATACCCATTAGGCACTTTATTTCCACTTTTCATAATTGTCTTAATTTTTATTTAAAATAAACTCCTCTCCGAGCTGAAATGCGATGAGAAAACAAAAGCCAGCATCACCCATCACCCGTCTGTCTTCTGTGTGTGTGTGTGTGTGTGTGTGTGTGTGTTATCAGACAGGTTTCTTCCGTCAGTTCGACCAATCAGACAGCGGTGGGCGGAGTCACTGCAAACACACACTTCGCTTCTGGCCATATATATTATCTAATTATCTTCTACTGCATTCCCCTGTGATTTACCAGTATTTTATCTTCTTTTATTAAAGATCAAGCTTCTGAGATGGCCAATCATGTGTAATGTTTTAAGGTGAATAGTGTATGAAAATATACTTTACACTATATGAAATCTATACAGATTTTTTGTATTTATATTTATTAATAATTTAAACACCTGACATTCTACATTACACCCAAAAATGACATTTCACACACACACTGCCTTTAGGGGGCGCTCTTGTGCTTTTTAAAATTGGAATAATTATATCAGCTTTGTCACTTTACTTTTTATTTGTTCATGTTTGTTATGAAATTCACCAAATCTGCCAAACTGTTTTTAGTTTTGGCAGTTATAAAATGAGTGTTGTTTTCATTTATCTTTACTGATTAAACTTATAAAGCGTTAATAACACCACTGGTCTGTGCAAGAAAGAAAAAGTGATCAATGAGGTTTATAATAGTTTATGAAACTATCAATCTGAATTCAATCATCCCAATGTTGCAGAACAAAAGCAAATGTACTTTTATTTTATACAAAATATAAATTTTTCAAAATATTTTTTACTCTGAAAATGCTCTGAAATGCCATGTCTATTCAAGTTTTGTTTGAAATTTGAAGTTGATATCACAAAAATTGAAGTTCCTATGAGAATTTTTGTTTTTGCGCTTTACTAAAAATATCCATCGAGTCACACACTTTCCGTTGATTTTATTATGGGTTCTTCTGTCACAAATGTATAAATTTCTGTCAAAATATCACTTCTCTCAGAAAAACAATGACCAAATATGGAACCCAGAGTCTCAGACCATTCCATCGATATGCATTTTGTCAAGATTAGAAAAGTTTTTGATAATAAAAAAGTGCAGTAAATATTGTAATATGAAACATGACACCGGCCACTCGAGCAGCCGCTAAAAGGAATTTAAAGTAACGTTTCGCAATGTAAAATTTCTTGCAACTTGATCCTACAGAATCAGTCAATTACAGGCTCAATCTCAAATCTACCTTTTCTGTCAAAGATACTAGAAAAGGCAGTATCCTCACAACTGTGTTCCTTTCTTGAAGGAAATGATATCTGCGAGGATTTCCAGTCAGGATTTAGACCGCACCAGAGCACTGAGACAGCTCTCATTAGAGTCACAAATGATTTGCTCTTATCATCCGATCGTGGTTGTATCTCTCTATTAGTGTTACTTGATCTTAGTGCTGCATTTGACACCATTGACCACAACATTCTCTTAAATAGACTAGAAAACTATGTTGGCATTAGTGGAATTGCACAAGCATGGTTTAAATCATATTTATCTGACCGCTATCAGTTTTGTAGCAGTAAATGAAGAGATGTCTTATCGATCACAAGTTCAGTATGGCGTACCACAAGGCTCAGTACTAGGACCGCTGCTGTTCACTCTGTACATGCTACCTTTAGGAGATATCATTAGGAAACATGGAATTAGCTTTCACTGTTATGCTGATGATACTCAGCTCTATATTTCTTCAAAACCTGACGAAACTTACCAATTCACAAGATTATCGGAATGCATAGTTGATATAAAAAAATTGGATGACTAGAAATTTCCTACTACTTAATTCTGAAAAAAAAGAGATTCTAATTATTGGACAAAAAACTTCCTCACGTAATAACCTAGAATACGGTTTATCACTTGATGGCTGCACTGTCTTCTTCATCAGTTAAAAACCTGTGTGTGTGTGTGTGTGTGTGTGTGTGTGTGTGTGTGTGTGTGTGTGTGTGTGTGTGTGTGTGTGTGTGTGTGTGTGTGTGTGCTCTTTGATACCAATCTTTCATTTGAAAGTCACGTGTCTATATCTGTAAAACCGCATTTTTCCATCTTAAAAATATATCTAAATTACGCCATATGCTCTCCTTGACAAATGCGGAACAACTAGTTCATGCGTTCATGACATCAAGGCTAGATTATTGTAATGCTCTACTGGGTGGTTGCCCTGCACGCTTAATAAACAAACTACAGCTGGTCCAAAACGCAGCCGCTAGAGTTCTTACCAGAACCAGGAAGTATGACCATATTAGCCCGATTCTGTCAACACTGCATTGGCTCCCTATTAAACATTGTATACATTTTAAAATATTGCTGATTACTTACAAATCACTAAATGGTTTAGCTCCCCAGTACTTGAGCGAGCTCTTAACGCATTATAGTCCTTCACGTCTATTGCGATCTCAAAACTCCGGCCAGTTGATAATACCTAGAATATATAAATCGACTGCTGGCGGTAGATCCATTTCCTATTTAGCACCAAAACTTTGGAACAATCTTCCTAACATTGTCCGGGAAGCAGGCACAGTCTGTCAGTTCAAATCTAGACTAAAGACACATCTCTTTGACCTAGCATTCACATAACACTCTATAGACTTCTATAATTCAATATTAGGCTGCTTAGATTAGGTCAGCCGGAACTGGGAACACTTCCCTCAAATCCTGATGTACTCGTTACATCATAAGAAGAATGGCATCTACGCTAATTTTAGTGTCTTTGTTTATCCCGAGGTTTTCCCGCAGCCTGCCGGATCCAGGCCGTTTCCAGATCTGACGAAGGACTTTCGCCTGGACCCGATGACAATGCAGTGCTGAAGTGCCAACTAGCCTCTCCCTATGGAGGATCCCTATACCACTCTACAGATAAAGAGTTGTGGAATTTTTCGGTCCGCGTACCTACCCGAAGTGAACAAATAAAATAAAATTCTGCATCTAAATTTATAGACAAGACAAGTAGTTTGTTTAGGCATGGTTTGAAGGGAATTACAAACCTTCACACATATATTCAAACGCACATAACTATAGAATCAATTCTTAATGCGCATGTGAACGCCATCAGCGTCTTCATGTTTCATGTTCATGTTTAAAGTGTGTTTAGAGAGAACGGTGTCATCTTAGCGGCCCCTAATTTAACAACAAATGATCATTTAGACGGAAGTGATTCAATCAAAACTAACTTTAGCTGGAAAAAACATTTTTCAAGAACCACTATAAAACCAAACCAATCTCTGTTACCTTAAATTATATGTTTATCTCTGTAAAGCAGCTTTGAAACAATCTACATTGTTAAAAGCGCTATATAAATGAGGATGACTTGACTTGCGTGTATCAGTATATTAGATCAGCGCATTCGCTCTTAAAGTGACAGTAGCCTAATAATGTCATGATTCTGCCCTCTTGTCGTTGATTTTCTCTGGTCATGAGGCAGGATTATAACAGAATCATGTTTTGTGTGCAAGCGCATGGCCAGCTGTTCGGGCGATGTGCTTGTGTTGTCTCGTTTCGTTACCCCGCCCCCTTGTTATCCTCGTCTCGTCATTATTGTCTAGTCAGTTTCACCTGTCCTTGTCATTAGTGTTCCCTTTATAATCCCCTTGTGTTTGCTGTCCTGTGTCGGTTCATTGTTTGACTCTGTTTGACGTTGAGTGAGTCTAGCTGTAAGTAGTTTATTGAGAAGTCTGTTATTCGAGAAGTGTCTGTACCTGTCTTAGTTTTGTTCCTGTCTTAGTCTGGTGTGTTCTACCCTGTCTTGTTTTGCCCCCTCGTGGGTTTTGTTTTCTGTTTTTGTCTTTAATAAATCCCTTAAAAGTCATCTGCTGTCTGCGCCTCTGTTCTCCTTCCATCCGCATAACAAATAAACCTGTCTGTCATTAATGTTGATCAAACAACAAAAGACAAAGAGAGAATCATTCACTGAATAACTTTAGTAACTTTAATAATAATCAATGTGTTTATTCATACAGTAAAGACTATGCAGAGTTATATTTTTTACATTTGATTATTCAATTTTTGTATAGTATATGGGGTAAAATATTTAACTTTATATATTTTTTTATTGGTAGCACCTTACAATAAGGTTCATTAGTTAACATTAATGTATTAACTAACATGAACTAACAAGAGCAATACATTTGTTACAGTATTTATTAATCTTTGTTAATGTTAATGTAAAAATACAGCTGTTCAATGTTTGTTCGTTTGCTCACAGTGCATTAACTAAAGTGAACAAATACAACCTTTGATTTTAATACAATATTAGTAAATGTTGAAACTAATATTAAGTAAGATTAATAAATTCTGTAGATATTGTTCATTCTTAGTTCATGTTAACTAATGAACATTATTGTAAAGTGTTATTTTTGTATTGTATTTGTCCTGTTGTTTGTAATCTTATTTTTTATGGTATTACTGACTGTTTCAACTCACCGTTGTTGGACAGTGAAACTGCTCTAAAAAAATAACATATTAAGGGTTTGGGGTCATTTTGGGGTTTCATTTTCATGAATTTATGAATATGTGTTAATTGAAAAACACTTTGCCATCAACATTTTTAAATGTGCAGTTTTGTTTTTATTTGACCCCATTTTTCGTGTTGGGGGTGACCGAAAGATCATTAACACAGCAAGGCTGCTTTGCTTCATGTCATCTATGCATGTACATGTGTGTAACTATCTGAGTCCACAGACATATCAAACAAATTCTATGTTTATCCCAAACATGTCTTGGATGTTTTCCCAGTATAAGCAATGCTCGCTCGGGGATCTGGAACCGGCGCCTGGAAAACTGCAAAGGGTTAAATATAGATACACACATTCCCGATGAATACCCCCGCATACATGATGAGAGAAGCGCAGTCTCACACAGATCATCGCTTGTGTTTAACGCAGGATTGTTTTGACTCCTTTACACACTTTATAATCACGAGTTTTCAGATGGTCAGAACAACGTCACACATAAAACGAGCAAGATTAGCTCACAGCAGTGTTTTGCACGTTTGGTAAGTTCTGTTATCAAATATATATGTCATAAAACCCATTTCTTTTGTTTTGTATCTTTATGTTGTTCAGGTATTAAATGTTTCCCCGTCATTGATGCAATTTTTCGGCTTCCCGTGTTTCCACTGTTATACGGTAGGGGGCGCTATAACACATCTTCTGAAAGAGTACAGAATCTCGTGATCAAAACACACGCGTCCCGCGTTGCGTTACCGCACAGCATTTTCACCCCTTGTCCCGCACGTCGCATATTGAGAAAATGTCCCGCATTTTCATCAGTCTGTGTTTCGCCTGAAGTACAAAATACAACAGCAGTTTTTAAACCCCTATGGTTGAAAGTACAGGAGTAAACACGGTCACTAGTGGGTTGTTGTGACGCTATCAATCAAAATGTGGAGCAGTGATTCGTTTCTTGTGTTTCAGTCGGAAAAAAATGGATAATTCTGTAAATCAAATTTTAAATTTAACGGAGTTTATCAACTTGTTGCTGCTGAGGTTTCCAAATCCTTTCTAAAAATATGAACGTTTTTGGTGTAATATATTCTTAATATAGAAGACTGTCAATGATCTAAATTCATGTTGGTTTATATTTTATTTGTTCATTATTTATTTTGTTGGATTTTAGTTGGACTTGGTCAGACCTGTTTCAAAAATAGTGATCTGCATGATGCCTGATGCCTTTGGGCTCAGTGATGTTGAATTTAAATGTCATGTAAGACATAATGTTACATGTGATGTAACGGTGTGTCTGGAAGGGACTAAAGAACAACGAATTTTTATCAGCTGAAAGGCACAATACAAATGTTTTTATTAAGTTAGATAAGTTTCCGGTTATGTTATAGTCCCACATTGTCCCACACAAACTTATAATTGTCCCACATTTGTTGGTGGTGGTCACCCTAACGTGAAGAAGATGCAAAAAAAGAGGAATCTCTTATGTAAACTGACGCGATAATCAACATTAAACAGCATATAAATCTAAATTGTCTAACATTCTGAATGAAGTGTCGAACCCATGAACGGTTGAACACTGTGAAGCTTTGAGGTGTTGATGGACTCGATCGACTCTGTGTTTTGAATCGCTCTGAATATGATCCAGATGTAGTCTTTCACAAAAACGTGATTTTATCACCTCTTTTGCTCAAAATGTTGCTTCTTTTATGAAATTTGCCCAGTTGATTAAAAAAGCATGACCGTATTTTTTTTTTAAGTAGAGGGTCTGTTATTCCTTTTTTACACCGTGTCCTAACCAGATGTATGGAAGCCCGTTTCCGCCATAGTTGAGTAAAAAAAAGGTTATCTAAGTCATAATAATGAGAAAGTTTCTCATAATTATGACTTAGTATCTCATTATATTGAGAAAGTATCTCATAATAATGAGAAATTTTCTCATAATAATGACTTAACATCTCATAACAATGAGAAACTTTCTCATAATAATGACGTAACATCTCATAATAATGAGAAACTTTCTCGAAATAATGACTTATTTTCTCGCACTTCTACCGACTTCTACGCATGCGCAAAGCAGTGGAGCAGAAGGGAGTGCCACGCTAGCGACATCCGCTGGTCAAAGCGTGTAAATGCATCACAGCAAATATGGCACCCTCTGCAGTGAATAATATTAATGATAAACTAGAAAAAGTTCGTCGAGACAAACTTTAAGTTGGCTTGTGAAAGTTTGGACCAATAAGTTTGAAGAAGTTTAAATTAGTTTAAAGTTTAAATTAGTTTAAATTTTAAAGTAGTTTGAAGTTGAAATTAGTTTAAAGTTTAAAGTAGTTTAAAGTTTAAAGTTTTAATGGTTTAAAGTTTAAAGTAGTTTAAAGTTTGAAGTATAGTTTGAAGTAATTTAAAGTTGCTAGGGTGTTTCTAGTGGGTTGCTAAGGTGTTCTGGGTGGTTGCCTGGCGGTTGCTAAGGTATTTTAGGTGGTTGCTAGGGTGTTTTGGATGGTTGCTATGGTGTTGCTTGGGTGTTCTACGGTATTTTGGGTGGTTGCTATGGTGTTGCTAGGGTGTTTTAAGGTATTTTGGATGGTTGCCATGGTGTTCTGGGTGGTTGCTATGGTGTTGCTAAGGTGTTGTAAGGTATTTTGGGTGGTTGCTATGGTGTTCTGGGTGGTTGCTAGGCAGTTGCTAGGGTGTTCTGGGGTTGCTAGGCAGTTGCTAGGGTGTTCTGGTGGTTGCTATGGTGTTGCTAGGGTGTTCTAGGGTATTTTGGGTGGTTGCTATGGTGTTGCTAGGGTGATTTAAGGTATTTTGGGTGGTTGCTAGGGTGTTCTGGGTGGTTGCTAGGCAGTTGCTAGGGTGTTCTGGTGGTTGCTAGGGTGTTGCTAGGGTTTTCTAGGGTATTTTGGGTGGTTGCTATGGTGTTGCAAGGTATTTTGGGTGGTTGCTATGGTGTTCTGGGTGGTTGCTATGCAGTTGCTAGGGCGTTCTGGTGGTTGCTAGGGTGTTGCTAGGGTGTTCTAGGGTATTTTGGGTGGTTGCTATGGTGTTGCTAGGGTGATTTAAGGTATTTTGGGTGGTTGCTAGGGTGTTCTGGGTGGTTGCTAGGCAGTTGCTAGGGTGTTCTGGTGGTTGCTAGGGTGTTGCTAGGGTGTTCTAGGGTATTTTGGGTGGTTGCTATGGTGTTGCTAGGGTGATTTAAGGTATTTTGGGTGGTTGCTAGGGTGTTCTGGGTGGTTGCTAGGGTGTTCTAGAGCATTTTGGGTGGTTGCTATGGTGTTGCTAGGGTGTTTTAAGGTATTTTGGGTGGTTGCTAAAAAGAAAGAAAGATTGAAAGAAAGATTAGAAAGAAATAAAGATAGATAGAAAGATTAGTTAGAAAGAAAGAGAGAAAGAAAGAAAGAAAGAAAGAGAGATAGAAAGATTAGTTAGAAAGAAAGAAAGATTAGTTAGAAAGAAAGATTAGTTAGAATGAAAGAAAGTTAGAAAGTAAGATTAGTTAGAAAGAAAGAAAAAAAGAAAGATTGAAAGAAAGATTAGAAAGAAAGAAAGAAAGAAAGAAAGAAAGATAGAAAGATTAGTTAGAAAGAAAGATAGAAAGATTAGTTAGAAAGAAAGAAAGAAAGATTAGTTAGAAAGAAATAGATTAGTTAGAAAAGAAAGAAAGAAAGAAAGATTAGTTAGAAAGAAAGAAAGAAAGAAAGATAGAAAGATTAGTTAGAAAGAAAGAAAGAAAGATTAGTTAGAAAGAAAGATTAGAAAGAGAGATAGAAAGAAAGATAGAAAGATTAGTTAGAAAGAAAGAAAGATTAGTTAGAAAGAAAGAAAGATAGAAAGTAAAATTAGTTAGAAAGAAAGAAAGAAAGAAAGAAAGAAAGATTAGTTAGAAAGAAAGATTAGAAAGAGAGATAGAAAGAAAGATAGAAAGATTAGTTAGAAAGAAAGAAAGATTAGTTAGAAAGAAAGAAAGATAGAAAGTAAAATTAGTTAGAAAGAAAGAAAGAAAGAAAGAAAGATAGAAAGATTAGTTAGAAAGAAAGAAATATAGAAAGATTATTTAGAAAGAAAGAGAGAAAGAAAGATTGTGTTCATAAGTGTATGAATTCATGAGTTCATAAGTGTATGAATTCATGAGTTTATAAGTGTACGAGTTTATGAGATTAGAGTTTATAAGTTTAAATGAGTAAGAGTTCAGAGTTTATTAATTTATGAGTTTGAGTTCATAAGAGTTTGAATTCATGAGTTTATAAGTGTATGAGTTTATAAGTGTATGAGTTTATGAGTTTAGAGTTTATAAGTTTAAATTAGTAAGAGTTCAGAGTTTATTAATTTATGAGTTTAAGAGTTCATAAGTGTATGAATTCATGAGTTTATAAGTGGATGAGTTTATAAGTGTATGAGTTTATGAGTTTAGAGTTTATAAGTTTAAATGAGTCTAAGAGTTCAAGTTTAGAGTTTATTAATTTATTATGAGTTTAAGAGTTTAAGTGTAGATAGATAAGTGTCATAGATATATGAGTTTATTAGTTTAAATGAGTCTCAATGGCTCATATAGTATATAGAATGGCAGTTTGATTCAGTCTAGGGCTTCAAGGTATTTAGATTTGAAATTTTGACAGTTTGGGAGTTTGAAAATCTGAACATTCCGCAATGTAAAGTCAATGGGAGTTTTTTCCGACTTTGATCGTCATTTTTAGGAAAACCGTAAGTCCGATCAGTTAGAAAAGATATAGCATACCGAGTCAGAACAGTTTGAGTGTCCGTGCCGAGTTTGGAGTATGTGGAGTTAAAGCTCTAGGAGGAGTTAGAGTTGTAAATTTGAGTAAGAAGAATAATAATAATAACTAGAAAAAGTTCGTCGAGACAAACTTTAAGTTGGCTCGTGAAAGTTTGGACCAATAAGTTTGAAGAAGTTTAAATTAGTTTAAAGTTTAAATTAGTTTAAATTTTAAAGTAGTTTGAAGTTGAAATTAGTTTAAAGTTTAAAGTAGTTTAAAGTTTAAAGTTTAAAGTTTAAAGTTTAAAGTTTTAATGGTTTAAAGTTTAAAGTAGTTTAAAGTTTGAAGTATAGTTTGAAGTAATTTAAAGTTGCTAGGGTGTTTCTAGTGGGTTGCTAAGGTGTTCTGGGTGGTTGCCTGGCGGTTGCTAAGGTATTTTAGGTGGTTGCTAGGGTGTTTTGGATGGTTGCTATGGTTTTGCTTGGGTGTTCTACGGTATTTTGGGTGGTTGCTATGGTGTTGCTAGGGTGTTTTAAGGTATTTTGGATGGTTGCCATGGTGTTCTGGGTGGTTGCTATGGTGTTGCTAAGGTGTTGTAAGGTATTTTGGGTGGTTGCTATGGTGTTCTGGGTGGTTGCTAGGCAGTTGCTAGGGTGTTCTGGGGTTGCTAGGCAGTTGCTAGGGTGTTCTGGTGGTTGCTAGGGTGTTGCTAGGGTGTTCTAGGGTATTTTGGGTGGTTGCTATGGTGTTGCTAGGGTGATTTAAGGTATTTTGGGTGGTTGCTAGGGTGTTCTGGGTGGTTGCTAGGCAGTTGCTAGGGTGTTCTAGTGGTTGCTAGGGTGTTGCTAGGGTGTTCTAGGGTATTTTGGGTGGTTGCTATGGTGTTGCTAGGGTGATTTAAGGTATTTTGGGTGGTTGCTAGGGTGTTCTGGGTGGTTGCTATGCAGTTGCTAGGGTGTTCTGGTGGTTGCTAGGGTGTTGCTAGGGTGTTCTAGGGTATTTTGGGTGGTTGCTATGGTGTTGCTAGGGTGATTTAAGGTATTTTGGGTGGTTGCTAGGGTGTTCTGGGTGGTTGCTAGGCAGTTGCTAGGGTGTTCTGGTGGTTGCTAGGGTGTTGCTAGGGTGTTCTAGGGTATTTTGGGTGGTTGCTATGGTGTTGCTAGGGTGATTTAAGGTATTTTGGGTGGTTGCTAGGGTGTTCTGGGTGGTTGCTATGGTGTTGCTAGGGTGTTTTAAGGTATTTTGGGTGGTTGCTAAAAAGAAAGAAAGATTGAAAGAAAGATTAGAAAGAAATAAAGATAGATAGAAAGATTAGTTAGAAAGAAAGAGAGAAAGAAAGAAAGAGAGATAGAAAGATTAGTTAGAAAGAAAGAAAGATTAGTTAGAAAGAAAGATTAGTTAGAATGAAATAAAGTTAGAAAGTAAGATTAGTTAGAAAGAAAGAAAAAAAGAAAGATTGAAAGAAAGATTAGAAAGAAAGAAAGAAAGAAAGAAAGAAAGAAAGATAGAAAGATTAGTTAGAAAGAAAGAAAGAAAGAAAGAAAGAAAGAAAGATTAGAAAGAAAGAAAGAAAGAAAGAAAGAAAGAAAGAAAGATAGAAAGATTAGTTAGAAAGAAAGATTAGAAAGAGAGATAGAAAGAAAGATAGAAAGATTAGTTAGAAAGAAAGATTAGTTAGAAAGAAAGAAAGATAGAAAGTAAAATTAGTTAGAAAGAAAGAAAGAAAGAAAGATAGAAAGATTAGTTAGAAAGAAAGAAATATAGAAAGATTATTTAGAAAGAAAGAAAGATAGAAAGTAAAATTAGTTAGAAAGAAAGAAAGAAAGAAAGATAGAAAGATTATTTAGAAAGAAAGAAAGAAAGATTAGTTAGAAAGAAATAGATTAGTTAGAAAGAAAGAAAGATAGAAAGTAAAATTAGTTAGAAAGAAAGAAAGAAAGAAAGATAGAAAGATTAGTTAGAAAGAAAGAAAGAAAGATTAGTTAGAAAGAAATAGATTAGTTAGAAAAGAAAGAAAGAAAGAAAGATTAGTTAGAAAGAAAGATTAGAAAGAGAGATAGAAAGAAAGATAGAAAGATTAGTTAGAAAGAAAGAAAGATTAGTTAGAAAGAAAGAAAGATAGAAAGTAAAATTAGTTAGAAAGAAAGAAAGAAAGAAAGATAGAAAGATTAGTTAGAAAGAAAGAAAGAAAGATTAGTTAGAAAGAAATAGATTAGTTAGAAAAGAAAGAAAGAAAGAAAGATTAGTTAGAAAGAAAGATTAGAAAGAGAGATAGAAAGAAAGATAGAAAGATTAGTTAGAAAGAAAGAAAGATTAGTTAGAAAGAAAGAAAGATAGAAAGTAAAATTAGTTAGAAAGAAAGAAAGAAAGAAAGATAGAAAGATTAGTTAGAAAGAAAGAAAGAAAGATAGAAAGATTAGTTAGAAAGAAAGAAAGATTAGTTAGAAAGAAAGAAAGATAGAAAGTAAAATTAGTTAGAAAGAAAGAAAGAAAGAAAGATAGAAAGATTAGTTAGAAAGAAAGAAAGATTAGTTAGAAAGAAAGAAAGATTAGTTAGAAAGAAAGAAAGAAAGAAAGATAGAAAGATTAGTTAGAAAGAAAGAAAGAAAGATTAGTTAGAAAGAAATAGATTAGTTAGAAAAGAAAGAAAGAAAGAAAGATTAGTTAGAAAGAAAGATTAGAAAGAGAGATAGAAAGAAAGATAGAAAGATTAGTTAGAAAGAAAGAAAGATTAGTTAGAAAGAAAGAAAGATAGAAAGTAAAATTAGTTAGAAAGAAAGAAAGAAAGAAAGATAGAAAGATTAGTTAGAAAGAAAGAAAGAAAGATAGAAAGATTAGTTAGAAAGAAAGAAAGATTAGTTAGAAAGAAAGAAAGATAGAAAGTAAAATTAGTTAGAAAGAAAGAAAGAAAGAAAGATAGAAAGATTAGTTAGAAAGAAAGAAAGATTAGTTAGAAAGAAAGAAAGAAAGATAGAAAGTAAAATTAGTTAGAAAGAAAGAAAGATAGAAAGATTAGTTAGAAAGAAAGAAAGAAAGATAGAAAGATTAGTTAGAAAGAAAGAAAGATTAGTTAGAAAGAAAGAAAGATAGAAAGTAAAATTAGTTAGAAAGAAAGAAAGAAAGAAAGATAGAAAGATTAGTTAGAAAGAAAGAAAGATTAGTTAGAAAGAAAGAAAGAAAGATAGAAAGTAAAATTAGTTAGAAAGAAAGAAATATAGAAAGATTATTTAGAAAGAAAGAGAGAAAGAAAGAAAGAGAGATAGAAAGATTGTGTTCATAAGTGTATGAATTCATGAGTTTATAAGTGTACGAGTTTATGAGATTAGAGATTATAAGTTTAAATGAGTAAGAGTTCAGAGTTTATTAATTTATGAGTTTGAGTTCATAAGAGTTTGAATTCATGAGTTTATAAGTGTATGAGTTTATAAGTGTATGAGTTTATGAGTTTAGAGTTTATAAGTTTAAATGAGTCTAAGAGTTCAAGTTTAGAGTTTATTAATTTATTATGAGTTTAAGAGTTTAAGTGTAGATAGATAAGTGTCATAGATATATGAGTTTATTAGTTTAAATGAGTCTCAATGGCTCATATAGTATATAGAATGGCAGTTTGATTCAGTCTAGGGCTTCAAGGTATTTAGATTTGAAATTTTGACAGTTTGGGAGTTTGAAAATCTGAACATTCCGCAATGTAAAGTCAATGGGAGTTTTTTCCGACTTTGATCGTCATTTTTAGGAAAACCGTAAGTCCGATCAGTTAGAAAAGATATAGCATACCGAGTCAGAACAGTTTGAGTGTCCGTGCCGAGTTTGGAGTATGTGGAGTTAAAGCTCTAGGAGGAGATAGAGTTGTAAATTTTTGACAGAATAATAATAATAATAATAATAATAAGTTTAAGTACAATATCAGTAAGTTGGCTCTCACAAGCCAACTTAATAATAATAAGTTTAAATAGGATTTCAGTAAGTTGGCTCTCACAAGCCAACTTAATAAGTTTAAGTACAATATCAGTAAGTTGGCTCTCACAAGCCAACTTAATTATCAGTATATAAGACGGGCTTCCATACTAGATAGTCTTTTATACATTTGTAATATTCATTTGTATTTCTGTGTATGAACAAGCAGCAACACAGAAGGGTTCAGTGTTCTAAAAACGTGTTCTAAAAACATATTAACACATATACCCATATATTTTATGAAGATGTTACACTTAAACTAAACGAATAAATGTAATAATCCAACTTTAATCTGATAGTTTTGTAAATTCACGTAACACCATCGGTGTGCACAAGCAGGCGTCCTTCGTTACCATGGTAACCGTCCTGCTTCTGCTTTCCACTTTCACACCTTTTCGTGGGCATGGAAAAGTATGGAAGATACTGATGATTTTTAATTGATGTTATTTTATGATACTACAGATTGCACTTCTTAGTTCACACCGACTGTAATGAAAACAACTGGTTTGCAGATCGTGCCATGTTTGCTGTGATGCATTTACACGGCTTTGACCAGCGGATGTCGCTAGCGTGGCACTCCTTTCTGCTCCACTGCTTTGCGCATGCGTAGAAGTGCGAGAAAATAAGTCATTACGAGAAAGTTTCTCGTTATTATGAGATGTTAAGTCATTATTACGAGAAAGTCCTCATTATTATGAGATGCTAAGTCATTATTACGAGAAAGTTTCTCATTATTATGAGATGTTAAGTCATTATTATGAGAAAGTTTCTCATTATTATGAGATGTTAAGTCATTATTATGAGAAACTTTCTCAATATAATGAGATACTAAGTCATAATAATGAGAAACTTTCTCAATATAATGAGATACTAAGTCATAATTATGAGAAACTTTCTCATTATTATGACTTAGATAGTCTTTTTTTTTTCTCAACTATGGCGGAAACGGGCTTCCATACAGATGCGATGAGATTCAAGCGACAAATAATTAGTCTGTCCACACGGGACGCGACTGTGAGACGGGTCAAAATCAATCAAAACCCACAGCCAATTAGAACAGCGTGTGGGCGGAGTCTCGCGGCACCAGAGAGTAATCCTGACGGCACTCGCAAGATGATGGATAAGTACATAATCAAATTCACAAACATTAGCCTACACCATTTAAACATTATTAAAAATACACAGGCTGCTGAGTTACTAAAACAATCTTTGTCATAGCCTAATACACTTGTTTGTTCACAGTGTTGTTTCCATAATTTCAAGATCTGAGGTGAATTATCCATTGTTGCTTTTACAGCTGCAAAGCTGGAGCACTAAATTATATTCAAAGTCACATTACACGCTTTTAACATTAATTAAAGCACATAAACAGTACCTGAGATATTGCCACACTTGGTTTTTGTTGTTCCAGCGCGACGTCGCAGAAAAATAGAAACCGTTTCTAAAATAGAGTCGTCGCATGTCGCCGTCGCGGCTGGTTAGGACAAACTCTGATTAACATGGAAAAGACGCCTTTTATCGCTCGTCGTGGCATGAACCGAGTTATTAATGACATGAGCAGAGAAAAGTTAACAAACTTTAGAATTGCTGTGAAACTGGAATCCACAAGAGTTTGATGTTTCATTGGATAAAAGACAAAGACATGCAATCAGTTACGAAATAAACCATTTATTGTACCGTTTTTAAAGAACCCGTGCTAGCATGTTTTAGCATATAGCCAGCGTGATTTGTTAACGTTATTAACATGATTTAGAATTGGTGCTCACATGATTCTAGCATGAATAAACAGTGCTGGAATGTTTGAGCATGTAGCTAACATAATTTAACAGGGTGCTAACATGATTCTTGCATGAATTAGCATGGTGCTAGCATTTTTTACATGTAGCTAACATGATTTTACATGGTGTTAACATAACATGATGCTAGTATGTTTTAACATGTAGCTAGCATGATTTAGCACAAAATGAACCATGCAACTCATTATTCCAGGGACTCATTTATTTCAGAAATGGATTTTGCGCGCTTAAATGGACAAATACTCTCAAAAATGTGTTAGAATGCCCATCTTGGCGAGTATTTACTAAACGCAGTTGGTTTTGTCTTAAGTGAACATAAATAGTTGGGAAAGTAATGGAGTGTGTGTATCAGTATATTAGATCAGTGCATTCGCTCTTAAAGTGACAGTAGCCTAATAAACCTGTCTGTCATTAATGTTGATCAAACAACAAAAGACAGAGAATCATTCACTGAATAACTTTAGTAACTTTAATAATAATCAATGTGTTTATTCATACTGTAACAGACTGAGAACAGGATGCAAAATGCAAGTAAGAAAAGTGCTTTTTTAAACAGACGTAGAATACACCAGGCCAGGCGAACAAAAATAGATGTAACGTGGCGCAGGGACTTTGACAGGCAACCCGGTGATGGTGCACGGTGATCCAGTGCGGTAATCTCCCGGTAATCTCCCGGTGATGGTGCATGGTGATCCAGTGCGGTAATCTCCCGGTGATGGTGCACGGTGATCCAGTGCGGTAATCTCCCGGTAACTCCCGGTGATGGTGCACGGTGATCCAGTGCGGTAATCTCCCAGTGATGGTGCACGGTGGTCCAGTGCGGTAATCTCCCGGTAATCTCCCGGTGATAGTGCACGGTGATCCAGTGCGGTAATCTCCCGGTAATCTCCCGGTGATGGTGCATGGTGATCCAGTGCGGTAATCTCCCGGTGATGGTGCACGGTGGTCCAGTGCGGTAATCTCCCGGTAATCTCCCGGTGATAGTGCACGGTGATCCAGTGCGGTAATCTCCCGGTGATGGTGCACGGTGGTCCAGTGCGGTAATCTCCCGGTAATCTCCCGGTGATAGTGCACGGTGATCCAGTGCGGTAATCTCTCGGTGATGGTGCACGGTGATCCAGTGCGGTAATCTCCCGGTGATGGTGCACGGTGGTCCCGTGCGGTAATCTCCCGGTGATGGTGCACGGTGGTCCAGTGTGGTAATCTCCCGGTGATGGTGCACGGTGATCCAGTGAGGTAATGCAGGAATCCAGACAGATGACGACGACAAAGAACAAGAAGAAAATCCACAATAAATCCAAGAGACGAACACGGGAACAGGAACACACACCGGGGAATCCACAACGATCTGACAACATGAGACACCAGTTTCTGAACATATAAAGGGAACAAACAAGTAGTAACAGCTGGCGCCGCTAATCAGTGGTGATCAGCGGCCATGGCCACTTATGTTATGTTATGTATCACACACACACACACACACAAACCAACACACAAGACTAGAGAGAGACAGTGAATTCATGAATCGTGACACATATGGTAAAGACTATGCAGTTTTATTTTTTTACATTTGATTATTAAATTTTTGTATAGTATGCATTATAAGAGAATAAATGATCACTCTCTGATTATTAAACCATTGTTTTTTCATGTTGGAAGTTGTTTTATTTAAATTATTATTATTATCAATAATAATAATAATTTTCTGTGTTGACTTAGTTTAATGTATAATGTGTTCAGATAAACAATTTTAGAACACATATTGTTTTTCTTTGTCACATGTCTACTAGCAATATTGTTGTGTGAGTTTGTTGTGTTCAGAACGACTTGAAAGTCTGCTAGTGGTTGATCCGGAGTTGTTCAGTGTATGATGCCTAATTTTGCCCATCTGAAATGGCGCTAGAACAAGTTCAGACTGAATATGCATCCCAATCTCTGTTAGATAAAGTATTTGTGCGTCTTTTGGACTTGAGGACCACCGTAATCAGACTAGATAACAGGGGTATCTTTCCCTACAACCCTACCTCACTTTCTAAAACTGTTAAACAGCGTAGAAGCCCTGAGAAACAGGATTAGTTAGTTAGCTTTGACTTAAAGCTAACTGAGTCTTTAAATTTATACAGATATGACCTATTTCAGGAGATATTTTGTGAATGATTATTGCATTTCACCAGAACAAAGTACAGATTACGTTTTTCTCAAGACATCAAAGCAAACTTTGATTGTGATCATAAACGAGCGTAGTTTTAGGAACCTTTATCTTCCCAAAATGGGCAAATTATAAAATAAAATTCCATGTTCCATTGTGTGATTAAGTCGTATGCCAGTCCCACCCCACTTTAAAATTATTATTATTCCAAATTATTTTCCTGTTTTTTCTCACTTTTGCAATCATCTTTAATCCAATCGTAGAAATATGTAGGATAATCTCAGGACGGAGGGTTCCACTGAAGTCCAAGCATGGCGTCAACTCTGAATCCCAGCTTCACCTCTCTCTCCTGAGGACAATAGGCCACTCTTACATGCAGCTCCACGTCTGATCCTCATCCGGGCACTGAATGACATGCTAGGTCCCCCACAAGAACGACATATACATATATATACCACATATATATAAACAGAGTCGTGACCAGAATGCCGACATGGTCATCCATCCATCACAACTCAGAGGTGATTGGGTTCCCGAATGAGACCCCATTTGCCAGTGTTCGAGGTATTGTTGAACGCGACTGACAGATTGGTAACTTATAGTATGTAAAGCAGGCCTTTGTTAAAACATTAAAACATTCAAATTGTGTGAGGAAATACAAACTTTAGCATGGGCTTGAATCATTTGATAAATGAAACAGAAATAACATTGACCTTTGTTCTAAAATCATTCCCTGTGTGCGAGGAAACAGAAACTTTAGTAAGGGTTTCAATAATTGAATTTAGCAATCGATGAAACAGAAATAACTTGTATTTAGGTAATATTTACTGAAAACATTTCTATGTTTAACTCTTATTATCCCTTTTCAGTAGTTTCACATTCTCTGTAAGAAGCCACAAATGGCAAGTTAAAACTGATTAGAGCCCATAGTTACAAAATCACAATATGCATATAGAATAAGAAGCTAACCTATTTTTAGGTTTTGAATATCTTAATTTATTTTTTTATTTTTTTGCCTAAAGGCCTATTCAAACATGCATTTGCCTTAATAATTTAATATTTTGCTGTAACAAGAATGTGTTGTGTTCCTTCAGCTATAGCCATCATATCCAAAACATGAATGTTTTTCACAGTGTTATGATGGGCTAGTCAGGAAATATCCACAGTTTGTGTAATATCAGTGTATAATAAAATGACGTTGGGGAATATGTAGCAATGTGAAATGGTCTGAGGAGAAACTTATCAGTGTTTTATGATCTGTACAATCCCTCTCTCATAGTGGACTTTGATACATAATTAAGGCTTTAAGAATGTGTGACTCATAATATGTAAACCATGAACTCAGGTCAGTAAATCACATTGAGTTGGACATTCGAAGGTGCACAAGCTGAGATTACACACCGAGGCTGCTGGGTATTATTTTACATGTGTTTGGACACTGGATTCGTTTAGGGAAATGATTCTGATAAACTACACATCTTCATTCATTTTGATCCTGAGTCTGTCTCTCATTTCAGGTAGGGAGAAAAATATACATCAAATTGTAATTATTAGTCTGTCACTTTAATTTGTTTTCCTTTGTTACACATTTACTTTGTTTCATTTTCCCGCTCTTTGCTGGTTTTTGATTAATTGGCACACCTGTTCATTTTTGAGTTCATCGTCCCTCAGTTTTGCTTTATTTAACAAGACCATGCAGCTGTTTTGAAATACTTTGAGTATCTTCATCCTCATTGGACGCTGTTTAGATCCTGTTATGACTTGTTCCTGTTTTGACACAACCGTCAAACCTATTCGATGTGAAAACGGTGGAACTCCACATGCAAACAACCTGTCCTGTATCTGTCCGGCTGGTTATACGGGGAGATTATGCAGTTATGTCAACAATGAAATTGGAGTCAAAGGTTTGTTAAAAAATGTATCAAATATAAATAAATGATTGTATGATTAACTTTTATCTCTACGTCTTCATATGCCAATTTCTTTGGAATTATTTTGCAACAATGTAATCGTCAGAATGAAAATTTGTGCAGTTGTTTTTCCCAGTAAGATTGGTCTCATTAATTAAAATGTGGTGTATTAAAATTTCTTCAAAGCTTAATAAATGGTATCTCGACTACATGAGATGGGCAGGATGCCCTTTTTAGTTTTAATTAGTTGTTACATTTTATACTTTCTTAAAATTTTTAAGCACCGAGTGAACAGTAAAACGCATCTCAGTTATTTCAGTAATGTTTGATGTTGAAATATTCTAAACATTCTGCATGTTTTTAATCACAGTTCTGCAAAAGCTTAAAGTTTACACAAATAACTCCCAACTGGCCTCTGCATATGAATTGTATTTTAGAGATAAAACACAAATGCATAAATCAGATTTGTGGCACAATACATTATCAATAAGAATTCCCATTTCGAATAATTTAATTGTTACTAGAAACCGAGACACTACTTAGAAAACGTCAGAAAAGGTTTCAGTGAAAAAAGGAGAGCATTAGGAGAGGAGATATACAGAGAGAACAACAATTAATTTGGGGAAGCAAAATAAATAAATAAATACAGTAGCATAGATTTTCAATTTAAATCAGGCAATTGATTATACTTGTATTTACTTTCATTGTATTTATTATTTGTTTTGACTCTCTCTTTATTCTCCAGGCTAAAAAGCTGTGTTGAGGCTACATCTTTCTGAAAACTGCTGTTCTGTTGGATGGCAAAGTGACGTGTGTGACTCCGTGCCGTAACAATAATCCTCAATCAATATATCATACAATCATCTGTACAGTTCCTGAACAAGGACCAACCTGCAACTATCCTACTATCACTATATAATTATTTAACTGGTGGTTAAAGATCTGGGCTAGATACGGAAATACTGTACGTCTGTCCCCGACACAGCCTGAGTAATAAACGCATCTACTAAATGGCTAGTTTGATTATAGAAATATAAATACATGCTTAAATTGGTTTGTAAGTAATATCAAAAGTTTGAATCCTTCTGATAGGATGAAATATTTCATGCGATCAAGACCAATGATTGTAGAACTGGAATGATTTAAACGAAACAAAAGCAATTACAAAGCAATAGTAACAAATATGTACAGATGTCTTTATGAAAATTGAAAAGGACTTATAATGCATGTAAAGGCTTTCCAATGCAGTTGTTGTTGATAATAAGAGTAAGCTGTTTAGAAACCGAGTCCATGCAGACGGATGTAGACGCAAACAAATGTCTTTCTTTATTACTTGTTGTGCTCCATTAAACATCATCTCATAAACTTCTTGTGGCCTTTCCTTGTACACACACACACACACGCACACGCACACGCACACACACACACACACACACACACACACACACACACACACACACACACACACACACACACACACACACACACACCTTAGACAGCAAAATACTAAAATCCAGCTTGAGATACACTGCCATGTGGTCAAAAAAACTTCTCGATTACCACTTGTGTCTCAGGTGCTCTAGTTCTACACAGCGCCACCCAGTGGACAAAAAACTGTACCTTACAACAAATGGCTCCGACACATCGGCCCCTTAGTTGATTATGACATATTGCCATATCAATTACAAATTCATACAAATGCAGCCATACATACCAATTCAAGTTTCGTACAAATGTATGTAGGAGACAGTAAATTCAAACACTTAAAATGTCGAATGCCCTATTTTAGTCTGCTTTTACTGAACGTAGCAAACCCTGGTTGTCAGGATAGGTCTCCACAACTCTTCCAAGTAGTCATGAAGCTCGTGTGCTGAAGAATCAGCAATAATCACGATCTCTCCGGGGCTAAAACTTTGTTGTTCTTTGTTCCACTTTCGTCGCTTTTGTAACAAGGCTAAGTATTCCTGTACCCGTCGTTTCCAGAAGAGATTGGAAATATCTTGCACGTCTCCATCTCTTTTTTGGCATACAGATCAGATCTTTCAAACAACCCAGTGCAATGCAGGATTTCCTCTCATAAGCAGAATGTGATTTGGGCTTCCGAATCATTAGGATCATTGGATAGTTTAGAGATATCGATCATTCAAAATAGCTTCCGCTTCACGCAAGACTTCTTCATCCAATGTTTGTTGTCGAAGGACTGCACAAAGAATTTGTCTCACCATTCGAATTATACGCTCCCATGCTCCACCGAAATGAGAGCCCGTCATAAAACCCATTTCTTTTGTTTTGTATCTTTATGTTGTTCAGATATTAAATGTTTCCCTGTCATTGATGGAATTTTTCGGCTTCCCGTGTTTCCACTGTTATACGGTAGGGGGCGCTATAACACATCTTCTGAAAGAGTACAGAATCTCCTGATCAAAACACATGTGAAGATGATGCAAAAAAGAGGAATCTCATATGTAAACTGACGCAATAATAAACATTAAACATCATAAATCAAAATTGTCTAAAGTTACTGAATGAAGTGTCGAACCGACGAACGGTTAAACACCATGAAGCTTTGAGGTGTTGATGGACTCGATCGACTCTGTGTTTTGAAGTGTTCTGAATATGATCCAGATGTAGTCTTTCACAAAAACGTGATTTATCAGCTTTTTTGCTCAAAATGTTGCTTCTTTTATGAAACTTGCCCACATTCAAGAGTTGATTAAAAATGCATGAACGTATTTTTTTTTTGTTTAAAAGCGGAGTGTTATTCATTTTTACACCGTGTGTCCTAACCAGATGCGATGCGATTCAAGCGACAAATAATCAAGCCCCGTTCACACTACAAGCGACTTTGTCGCTGCATGTCGCCAGTGGCTGGCGATGAGGTCGCTAGTGGGCGTTCCCACTACTGGTTGCCTTTATAAATGACATCCAATGATGTGGAAAAGGATCATGCGCGCTCCACTCCTGTTGGTTGTCGCTTCCGAAAGTCGCTCTTCATTTGCATAAAGTTAAACAGATCTCAACTTTGTCGCGTCGCCAGACACGCCCCATCCGGTCGCCAACGGTCGCTGTCACGAGTGTGTTTAAACTTGAGGAACGCCCATCAACTTACAAATGTGGAGAGGCGTGCGACACCACGCTTCAGATGTGTCGCAAAAGTGGATCAGTACCGTGATGGTGCAGATCCACTTGTCCGTGAGACACTTCTGTTGCGCCGCGCTCCACTTTATTCCTATGGGTGACGTCACGCGACTTTAACGCGCCCGCAAAGCATCCCGGGAAGGCGGCGCTTCATTTGGAAAAATGCTGCACGTCAAAAAGCTGGCCGATGCCCATCTTTATGCAAATGAATTCCGTTGAAGGAGACGCGACTATCCAATAGAAGCAGAGCATATGTAGACGGGGGGAAGTCTCTCGCAGGTCCTCTGTTCTAGACTGGCCGCTGGCTCAAAACCACACCCATAGCGGTAAACTTGAGGAACGCCCATCAAAGTACAAATGTGGGGAGGCGTCGCGACACCACGCTACAGTCGTGTCCTTACCGTGAGTCTGTCCACACGCGACGCGACTGTGAGACGCGTCAAAATCAATGAAAACCCACAGCCAATCAGAACAGCGTGTGGGCGGAGTCTCGCGGCAAGCGCACAGAGAGTAATCCTGACGGCACTCGCAAAGATAATGGATAATAATCAAATTCACAAACATTACACTATTTAAACATTATTAAAAATACATAGGCTATTGAGTTACTAAAACAATCTTTGTCAAATACTACATTGTTTGTTCAAAGTTTGTACGTTCTTGTTTCCATTCGTTTCATTTCAAGATCTGAGGTGAATTATCCATTGTTGCTTTTACGGCTGCAAAGCTGGAGCACTAAATGATATTCAAAGTCACATTACATGCTTTTAACATTAAATAAAGCACATAAACAGTACCTGAGATTATCATTGCCACACTTGTGTTTGTTGTTCCAGCGTGACGTCGCAGAAAAATAGAAACCGTTTCTAAAATAGAATCGTGTGTCGCCGTCGCCGTCGCGGCTGGTTAGGACAAACTCTGATTAACATGGAAAAGACGCCTTTTATCGCGCGTCGCGTCGCGTGTAGTTAGGACACGGTGTTACGTTACATTACATATTACATGTTCAGATATTCATACAAGAAAATATTCTGGAGGCCATGAAACTTTTGTGAAAATGGTCTAAAACGCTGGCGGGGAAAGAGTTAAAAACGGCAGTGGTAGCGCTAAGCGAACCAGGGCTAAATTAATAATTTCCTTTTTTTTTGGAGCAAAAGATCCAAGAGAACCTCGAGTGAGTTCACTAGTGTAACAGCGCAGCGCTTCTGTGTTGTACGTCACACGCATCACACACATGACCAGCGTCGGCCAATCGTGAGGCTACGTGTGACGTAGCTCTACGCTATCACACTACGCTAACTGACTCGAGGCCCACAGAGAAGGAAATGAATAGTTGAAATAAAGTCGTTATTTTTGTTTGTTTTTGCACACAAAAAGTATTCTCGTCGCTTGATAAACTTAAGATTGAGCCACTGTAGTCACTTGGACTATTTTAACGATGTCTTTAATAACTTTTCGGGGAACAAGTGTCAATCCCTTAGAAGCCTATGGAGGAGTGATCCAGCTCTCAGATTTAATCACAAATATCTTAATTCGTGTTCTGAAGATGAACGAAGGACTTACGGAGTTGAACAACATGAGGGAGAGTAAATACTGACAGAATTTACATTTTTGGGTGAACTATCCCTTTAAAATTATAGAAGAACATGCCATTTTTTATATATTGATTTAATCATGTTTACTGCTGAATTAATGGGGGAAAGTTTGCTTTTCATGTCCTCGTTATCATCATGAAATTGTAATGTGTTACGGTTTATGAAAATAAATCAATGTTATTGCTATAATAGTATAATTCTTTCACAGTCTATGTAGTTATAGTTCTTTATGTAGAGACAGAATTTGATTATATTTAACAATCATATTTCAGTAAGAGTCATCAAGGATCAAACAAGTTATAAGTGTTTCACTGTTTACTAATATTGTGAACTTAAGAACATTTGTTTATTCACTTCATCAGTTTGTTACAGTTAGAGTAAAAAAATATTGAATAATATTTGAGAATATTTTGACCATTTTTCAGACGTACCGAGTTATTTCTTTTATTGATAAGATATTGATCGGTTAGGTCTCTTACACAAGTGAAGGTGTGTTCGGGTGATGTGCTTAAACTAGCGTGTTTATCTCACACACACACACACACACACACACATTCACACTGGTTGGTGAGATTACAAGCGAGAAAAGATTAAGCAAATGAAGTCTGAAGCGGTCTCAGAATAACTCCTAGTCTCCAGCTTTCCTGTTCGGCGTATGACAGCGCTTGTGCGTGACTAAATGTTCACATTAACTCGCTCGAAATGAGGAACACAGTGAGTATTGTCCAACCTCTATGACTGTACATGTAATGTTGTGTTTTTTAGACTGGGGAAGTGTTTTCTGGAGCGGTTTTGTCGTCACCGGGTAAATCTTCCACGGATAAAGCTGCATTCAGAGTATTAAGGGACATTAGTTTAGAAAATGTATGCTTTCTAAACGTAAAAAGCCAATACCGTTTCCTTATAGTAACTTAATGATAGAATGTTCATAGATTTAATCCTGAGTATCAAAATGAATATTGGATTTTTTCCCCCAGTGAAAGTATCTTACTATAGTTTACCTTTTAAAGAATTCCTTTACCACATAAATTGTGTAAGATAGTTGTTTACGGTTTATAATACAGTGATTATAAAGATGTAGTGGTATTAAGTGGCTGATTATTTGAGTATGTCTCTGACTGGACAGTTCTGGTGATGGTTTAATCCAGACCTGTTGAACAGTAAACAACACCTGCCATTAAAGCTGATGTACAGTCTGTGATCTATCCACAAAAACAGGCTTCAACAACTCAATGTATAGCTATATGCTGCATTTAAAGAAAATGCAATCACAAAGCTTATTTGTAATGTGGTTGAAAACATAATCCAATATTATCTCCAATAATGTTCAATATTATAACAAATCTGCTGAAAAGATATGTTGTGTTTGGAAGCTGTAGCATTTAAAGACATAAAACACACTTCCAACTAAGGATCACTGGAAAAACGAACCTCTACCTACATTTTTCGTTAAACGCAAAAAACAACAACAATACATGCAAATCATTGCAGTTTCCATCTGAAATGAACAATAGAGACAGTAAAACAGAAGGGCAGATTATTGATTAACTCTTTCACCACCACTGACGGATATTTTTTGTGTTTCCGCTGTTATACGGTAGGGGGCGCTATTACACATCTACTCAAAGAGTACAGAATCTCCTGATCAAAACACACGTGAAGAAGATGCAGAAACATGCAATATCACATGTAAGCAGATGCATATGATATGAAAAATAACGAGATCGTCAATTTTAAATGACAGAAATCAAAACCGCGTAATTTTACTGAATAAAATGTCGACCCAGGAAGGGTTAACGACTGTGTTAGTATTAGGGGTGTTGATGGACTCGATCTACTCCATCTGTGTTTGATCATCGTTCTGAATCTGAGAGCGATGTACGCGTTTTTCTGAGCTTTTTACTGAATGTTGCTTTTTATGATGAAACTTACCCACATTCAACTGTTGACAGAAAAATGCATGAATGCACAGGATATGTTCTCTATCTTTTGATATATAATATATGTTTAGATATTCATACAACAAAATATTCTGGCCATGAAACCTTTGTGAAATTATCAGAAATGCTGACGGTGGCTGGCAACTCTTTTTTTTTTACGCTGGCGGGAAAAGAGTTCATAAAGACGTATTTACACGTGGTCCCTTGCAAAATACTGTTTTATGATCTCAAAACACTTTCACCATAGTGCATGATTTGTAAACTAATACAGTTTAAGGTTTGCATCACATAACCAGCTCTATTTGTTTGTCTTTTCTGGCGTAGTAAACTTGCAGCAGTGCAGTCGCGATGTGAAGCGCTCGGGTACGAGTAATGGTACTAAATGTTACTAAAATGGCATGTTGCTTCAGAAAATGGGTTTTTATCCCACTTTTGTTAAAACTATCGGGTTTAGTGTAAGTGGTGCGTTATTTTCAAACTCCATAAACCATTAACTTTGCACCACTTAATCCAGAACTGTCGTGACTCGTGATACGTACAACAACCTACGTAAAAAAAAAAAACATTCCCAGATACATGTACATCTTAAGATAAAACTGATCACGCTTTAAGCGCCACCCACTAGACATTTCAATTGCAAAGTGCAAAACGTGCAAAATGCAACGTAAAATCATTTTGCAGAAATGCAGCCACAGGTATGTTTTTCTCAATGAGTATTATATATTTCCCTCCAACTGGTGTCTATAATATTAAAGTCCCCCTGTAGTCGATAATTGTATCCCTTTAAACTCCTCTTTGATCACCAAAATGACATATTTTAAAAAAAATCTCCTTGAAAAAAATGTTGTCTTGCCTTAAAATATCTTGAATGTAACTCGACACCCTTGCCTCATTTAGTAGCCTATTTGCAGTGGTTCTATGAATATGCAAATGAGCCCCGCCTCCACTCACTCACTCAGAGATCCACTCGTTGACGATCACACGTTGATCTGATTGGTTACAAGGTAGTTTGTGACGTCAGAAACACCAGCGATTTCAAAGCGTGTTTTTGAGACTGTCTTTGGTTCACTGCAGTTTTAAGGAGAATATACTCAGCAATGCTGTCGACTTATGAATTTACACATGGTTTGTCATAAAGCGTATTAAAAACAACACATACACATATAAACAACATTAAACGCTGGAATTTCACCATCTGGATGCTTTCACTTGGTCAAAAGCATGATTGCATGGTTTGTTACTATTTAAGTGGCCATAATCATTCTACATTTTTGAGTTCTTTAAGTTAATTTCATGCGTTCCTTCATGTAGGATGCGGTTGAATCGTGATGATGATGATGATGATGAGTGAAGCTCCGGTTGTGAAGAAGGCTGTTCCCCCGGCCCAGTCCACCGCTAGCGGTCACACTCAGATGACCTACCGGCAACCGTACATCTCGGAGAAGACCTCCTCTAAACACGTGTGCTTTTACAAAAGTGGAGACTCCCAGTTCAGTGGTATACCTGTGATCATCAACAACCGCACCTTTAAAACCTTCGAGGCTCTCTTGGATAGCTTATCGAAGCGTGTGCCTCTGCCGTTTGGAGTTCGCACCATCACAACTCCTCGAGGTCATACGTCGGTTCGGTCGCTTGAACAGTTGCATCATGGACACTCCTACATTTGTTCTGATCGCAGAACCGTCAAACCCATTGACCTGGAGCGCGCGCGCCGGAAGCCGCCGCCCTGGTACCACGCTCGACCCGTTAGCGCCCGGCGATTAGCATGGTACACGCACAGCCCTGCTCAACACGGACTCTACAGCGCGAGAAGGAACGAGCGGGTCCTGCTGCATACGCCAAAACGCCTCGTGCTTTTCCGTAACGGAGAGCCAGAAGTGAAACACACGCTGACGCTGCAGAGAAGGACCACATACTCATTCGAAGCACTCTTAGATCACATGTCAGAGGTCATGCACTTCCCTGTCCTCAAGTTACACACACCTGAAGGGAGAAGGGTAAGGATTTTCCCGGCAGATTGCATTCATTTTTAATTGCAATATTTTATTTTTCATTCAGTTCGGTAACACTTTACAATAAGGTTCGTTAGTTAACATGAACTAATAATGAACTGCATGTTTACAGCATTTATTAATCTTTGTTAATGTTAAATTCAACATTTACTAATACTTTATTAAAATCTTTTTGTAACATTAGTTAATGCAATGTGAACTAACATTGAACAACTGTATTTTTTATTAACAAACATTAACAAGGATTAATAAATAAAGTAACAAATGGATTGTTCATTTAGTTAATACATTAATTAATGGTAACTAATGAAACTTATTGTAAAGCGTTAACTTCAGTTCTTTAAATCTAACATTTAAATTGGTTTTTCGATTTAAAGGATTAGTTCACTTCAGAATGAAAATTTCCTGATAATTTACTCTCCTCCACGTCATCCAAGATGTTCATGTCTTTCTTTCTTCAGTTTTTGAGGAAAACACTCCAGGATTTTCTCCATATAGTGACTTCAATGGAGTCCAACGGGTCGAAGGTCCAAATGTGAGTTTCAGTGCAGCTTCAAAGTCTCGACACGATCCATCCGAGGAATAAGAGTCTGATCTACACAAACCAGCGCACATTTATAACAAAATAAACATTTATATACTTTTAACCACTAATGCTCATCTTGCACTAGCTGTGATGCGACCCACATTACGTAATCAGGTTGAAAGGTCAAGCGTGACGTAGGCGTAAGAACAGATCTAGTGTTTACAAAGCAAATGTGCAAAGACTAAGTCAAATGCCATTTACAAAAAAAATTTAATAAATAAAAGGTAAAACAATGATGTTGGACAATTTTGAAGTAGAAGGTCATGAACTCGAGAAGAAAGTGAGTTTTTTGCCCTTCCCTCATCTTCCGCCTACATCAGGTTATCACCTGACCTATCCAACCTGATTACGTAATGTGTGAAGTCGTGAGCATTTGTGCAAGATGAGCATTTGTGGTTAAAAAGTATATTTAATTATTTTTAGAAAATGACAGATGGTTTGGCTAGATACGACCCTTATATCTAGGCTGGGATCGTGTAGAGCCTTTAAAGTTGCAATTTGGACCTTCAACCCGTTGGACCCCATTGAAGTCCACTATATTTAATAATATTGATCTTAATTTCTTTTCGA
This sequence comes from Siphateles boraxobius, assembly GCF_051911475.1. Lineage (NCBI taxonomy): Eukaryota > Metazoa > Chordata > Actinopteri > Cypriniformes > Leuciscidae > Siphateles > Siphateles boraxobius. The sequence continues at coordinate 91,177 of NW_027508977.1, forward strand.
CTGAAGAAAGAAAGTCATGAACATCTTGGATGACGTGGGGGAGAGTAAATTATCAGTAAATTTTAATTCTGATGTGAACTAATCCCGTAATTTGGTCCATTGAACTGAAAGGATTAAATGTGTGTTGTTGTTTTTTTGTTGTTGTTACATGCACGCTTTTGACACATTGAAACAAAAAGAAACTATAACTCTATTTCCAGAGTGTTTTATTTGATTAGAGAGTGACCATGTCAGTAGTGGCTCTGGTGTAAAGCTGGCCAGTCATAAATAGCTTTTACAGACCGAGGAAGACCTTCTGCCCAGTGATGCTAATCCTCTTTACCATTTCATCCTATTATACTCTGCAATCTGGGATAGAACATTGAAGGGAATAAGAGGCATGCCATATAGACTACCAAACCAGCTTTATTAATAATGCTAACCTTAAGTGTTCTTCAGAGCATGATTACTATTTATGGTTATTATTGAAGTACACATTCAATAGAGTAACACCTATACATATATATATTCAATGAGAAACCTTTGGTGTGTCACACAGATACGATGGAAAAGGGAAATGTATCGTCATGATGACATTATATATTGGGGTATAAGTTTGCCATTTTGACATATATGTTGGGGTGTGATTTTCAATTTAATCAGCCAATATTTATTTATATTTATTTTATTTACACCATTTAGAAATGTTTGAGCATGTAACCCAACCCTTACCCCCTAAACATACCCATTTGTGTATTGTATAGTGGTCAACCGATATATCGCCTAGGCCGATATATATCGGCTGATATTTGGCATTTTTTAAATATCGGCATTGACCGATAAGTGTTTCTGATTGGCCGATGTGTTGGAATCGGGACTTTTATTTTGACAGCGCTCCGGACTTTTATCACTCACATTCTCCGTCTTCATTAGTTTACAATCTCTATCCGTCATATCTCTAATACTTTGTTACACAGAACTGGTAAACAAAGAAAGTAAATGGTATGCGAAAAAGTAAAGCGTAGCTTTTATATTATTTGTAACAGAAAAGGCAAACAATCAGGCTAAAATACTTTTTCATTTACCGTCAACATTCAGCAAATGCGCATCTACATCATTTAAACAAATCTCTGAATATCTAATAAACATTTAATTTCACAAACCTTGCAGATTTAATCGAATCCAGCTGTGATATCTTGAGAAGTGTGCGTTTGTAGCCTCATAAACGTGTTCCTGCGAGTGACGGTCGGTCCGTGCGCAGTGAGTGAATGTGAACAGAAGATCAGCTTCACAGGAGACGCCATCAAAAACTTTAAATCCTTCATTTTAAAATATGCTGTGCAATATCCAGTTGCCCACTGTGTCATATTCATATCAGTTTCACCGTGAGCTGTAAAATTAGCGTTATCTTGTCTTTATTAGAAAAAATATGATTACCAGTGCACACGAAATGACCAGATTACTGAGTGCCCTGTTACAGTGTTTACTTCCTTTTTATTCACATATTCATGTATTTTTAAAAAAAAAAATTGTGAAAAATAGTGTTATAGGATTGCAGATTTAAGAAGTTGCCATCTAAAGTATAAGGATGTTTATTTTAAAGATTTGTTTTCTAATTTATTTCTAATTTATTAAATATTGATTAAAATAAATATAAACATATATATATATATATATATATATATATATATATAGGCCATTAGCCGAAACAGACCCAAAAACGATCGCCCTCTCCATCCGCCATGAAGCTCATGTGCAGTGATTAAAACCTTGCGCTCTGTTCTTGGGGTGGGATTAGGTGCTCCAAAAAACTACTACTTTTACAAATGCAAAGTATGCGTCTTAATCTGACGGATATGGCAAACAACTGAAAGCAACGGAGTGCCCTGAAAGTCCTGACCAAGTGTCAATATGTGATGGGTTGGAAGTGAGAATGTGTTCATATTCTCTCTATAAATCCATATGGGCCTCAGTTAGTCCAATAATTTAGTGCTGATAATACAAGAACACCTTTCAGGTGTGACGATTACCTGAATAGCATCACTCCAATTCATTGGCTGATGTCGCTTGACACCACCTAAAAAGTGCTGCATAATCAGCTGCTTATAATGAGGGTTTTCCACTACACAGTACCAGCTCCCCTCAGCTCGACTCGCCTTTGTTTGGTTTTCCACAGCGTAAAAGTTGTACCTGTACCTGCTTTCGGGGACTTTTTTTCGTATCACCTCCGGTGAGGTTCTGAGCGAGCTGAGGCGATACTAAAATGTGACGTGTAAACACGGCAGACTGCTGATTGGTCAGAGAGAATCGTCACTATTCACTGCGTCATCATTGCACGCGCCAGACGGAGTATTCTGAATAACCCCGCCATTTTTAAATAGTTTGGCCAGAGATTGCGTGATTTTTAAATAGATATAACTTTACCCATGGCAACTCGGAAGAATACGCCATGTGAGAAACAGCCACATCCCGAGGATCAAAAACAGACACTCGATTTCCTCCATTGTCCTGTGTGTGGATAGCGGGTGTGCGTCGCGTTGAAGATTACGTCACGGCAGTTTCATGCGGCTTCGCTATGACGACCAGGTACTATTGGGGAGGTACTATCTGCAATGGAAAACGGAGCTAAAAGCGAGCCGAGACGAGGCGAGTCGAGTTGAGCTGGTACTGGTAATGGAAAAGCGCCTTAAGAGTGTGCTAGCATAATCACCATATATAGCTTCCACCTCTACCAGCCTGCGTAACAAGCATGTTAACCACACACTACAACATCTAACCCTGATCAAAAACTGAGAAGCAGGTGTTAATCCTCTGTTCAAATTTCTCTATAAAATCCAATATAAACTATACTGGCCAAGAGGAGGCCAGGAACCATTGGTGATATCAATCCGCAGACCTCATAGGTGCACAAAATTGCTTTCACAAACTTCTGGAATAGCCTTTTAGGCTACACCCTTTGTTCAGTCCCTGAAACAAATAAAGAACTGTTCAGACTCACGTCACTGGCTGCTAGTGCAGTCAATGTAAATCTGCAATGCTCTTACACAACATACACATCCTCTCATCCTCTGCCAAGTCTGCACTCATTCCCTCATCCTTATGTCATCCCAAACCTGTACGACTCTCTGTCTTCTGTCGAGCACAAAACAAGATATTTTTTGAAGAATTGAAGAACTGTCAATTAGTATAAAAATGACATCGGGCCCTACTGCCCTTTATTAAAGTCACACTCTGCTTGAATTTGACTTTGTTAATAACTCTTAATTTTAATAAAGGACCTAATCCAACAATTATGAAGTGCACTGTATTGTAGAATGACTACTAACTACGCTAATATTTTATATCTGCTTTATTGACAAATGATAAAGATGTTTTTACATTATCAGGTGGATGGGCTTCCCGCATTGATCTTATGCTCTGGGGTATTGGTGGCCGCTGGCCGAGAACCCTTCAAAAAAAGCAACTATGATGTCCAGAAGTCATCTCCATCAAAGTGGCTACCGGCTAAAAGACTGGGACGGCGGCGTCCAATAACCAGTAAGTTGATTCAGTTTACTTTTATTCCAGTACAGAGCTCAACTGCTATAATAAGGAGGAGAAAATAACTTTGCAGATATTCAATACTTTAAAACGTGTATTATATGTTACACTGCATGTCAAGATAATCTACTACTGAGACTGTCTTGAAGCAAGTGCTGAGGCATTCATATCTAGTGTAATACCTACAGTGACCCACTTTCTTCAATATGGATTATAGGATACATGCTCTCTCTCTAATCTGTGTTCCTATTTTTCTCACTTGCATTGCTTTACTGCTGTCCTGACTTGATCAAACAACTCTTCATCTGTCAACATCACCAACATTATAAAGGAAAAAAGAAATCCCGCAGCGCCAAATCTTGTCCCTTCTCCCTATCTTCAGAAAGCTACATTGTGAATCAAATACAAAACAGTTTGCCAGGAAGTATGTGTGATTTTCCAAGCAACCCAAATGGCTCTGTGGAAGCAGCTACTGGATATCATCTTGCGTCAGTTTCTGAAACAGAAATAATCACCAGTCTGGATAGTGAGAGAGAGGATGATTCACACATGCCCTCTGATGATGACATTGAGAAATCCTTTCGAGTCAATCAAGATGGAAGTATGACCGTTGAAATGAAGGTACGCCTCACTATTAAAGAGGAGGAAACAATACATTGGACCACCACAGTCAGCCGCTCCAATGTGTGCAATCAATTTATAGCAGACACTCTTCCCTGTCCTGACCTGGAAGCTAATTTACCTGATAGCTTACCCCCTCAAAATTATCCTGGTGCTATAGAGGTCAGCGAGAGTGACCCCAATGAAGACTGTAAGGTAAATCAACAAAGTGAGATCAATGGAGGTGCAGCAAGCATGGAGTTAGAGCGGCTTTCTTCACCACTTACTCACAAACAAGGATCCATCGAGAGCATCATAACTGCTAGTGATACAGACATTCATAAGAACTCTTCAAACTCTTACATGGAAGATCTGGACAATGGAGAGGTGAAGCAGAACCACCCTGTTCCCAAGCCTCGATGCACTCTTCCCTCTGATACGAACACCACCACACCGCAACAATCCAGTAACTACAGATCTTCAGAAGTCCTCCAGTTCCAGGACGATCAGAAAAATACATTGTTACACATCTATGAAGAGCAGATTTGTCAAGAGAACTTCTCAGGCAATACGCAACATGGCTATATAGCATCTTCTGACACAGTATCCTCAGATAAAACGTTCCATTACTTTAATGAAGATATGAAATCTGAGACCTTGGCAACTATCAAATGCGAGTCAATTAGGAAAAATGATAAACCATATGCTTACACTAACGAAACAAACACCTCCTCAACACAAAGGGCCATGGTGTCAGTAACACCAGTTACTGTATCCTCAGAAGCCTCGGTATCTAGAGGAGTTATTACTGTTGATACAACCACAAAGAGGAAGTCAGTGAGAGTAATAGTGAAAAAGAATCACTTGTTTAGGTCTGCTTACCCAGAAAGAAAGCAGAGAGATAAAAAAGATGACATCCTGAAAGAAATAAAGAAAATAAGAGCTGATATATTGAGACAGAAAGGAGCTATAAAACATTTCAGAGCAAAAGCTGTTCAAAAACTTCTGAAAAGGAGAAATAATAGTGGGAATGGACTAAAGCCTCAAACAGAGTGTGTTCAACTGAGTACAGACGACCCAAGCCCACAATTAGTTGAAAAAGAACAAAACAACATACAAGTGCAAGCTGATAGTTTCACTCTGCCAAAGGAAAACCTGCATAATGCATCACTCAGCAAAGGCACAATGACACAGCAAACATCAGAATATGTTGAACTCTGGCTACAATCTCAACAGATTCCAGCACAGTCCTGTTTAGAAGCAATACCCAAAAATAACACAATGGTAAAAGCATCACTGTTCAATTATCAATCTTCTAAGACAATACAACCATCTGCAAAGGACACATTTGATGAGAAAGGAATCCATGTATATTCACCAAACACCAAAAAGCCAGCACTTTCAGACAAAGAACAAAGTGATCACTTAACAAAAACAAATGGATATCAACAGATTTCTGAGCTAATAAGTAAGACCTCCTCGTATGACACAGAAAATACTTTGAGGGGACCAGTTAATATCCAAACAAAGCCTCTAAAAGAACTGATAGATCTGCCAGCACAAAAATACTATACTGTTAAAATGGCTGTAAGGCCCGATATGAAGCCAGTACTTGATCAGCTTTGCAATTCCATTCAGTCACTTCGTGAGATCACACAACAAAAGAGGTCATTATGTTTGAAAACATCCAAATGTCTGCCAGATTTTTCTTCATCCTTGGCATCTACGTTTAGCTCTTCCTCCAGAGTACTCCTTGCCTTTCTTTCTATCATGACTTTAAAGGATGGCTTAAGCCATTTAAATACATGTTGTCAGACTGAGGCCGACCTAAGCAGTTCTGAGGCAATGCTCATGCTGCAGTCTCTAAAGGAACTGGCAGTAATAGAGAATGCAGAACATCTAAGGATAAGTCTATATGACCTCTACAACTCAGCATCTGTTCAGTTGCTCCAGAACTGGAAGGGCTTTCAAGTACTGAGCAATAAAGCAAGAAGTAGCAGTGGGAGTGAGTCCCATCACAGGTCAAGTATAGAGGAGGAAGAACATTCAATCCAAGTGCTGATGGAACATCTAGGTGTTCCTGAGAGGGTTCGAGAGGAGCTGGCAGCCCTCAACCATGCAGATGTAGAGTACATGATTTGCAATCAGATGGAAGACACTGACGCAGTAAGTGATTCACTCCCAGAAATGAATATGAATGGCGTTTCAGAGCACCGCTCTAAAGAGCAGATGGTTAGTTTCTCAGAGTTTGTGCTGGAAGATTATGTGAGCATCTATGTTAAATCAGTTATTGATAGAGCTATAAATGCACACCTCACAGCAGGCTCACATGCAAGACCTGATATGGACAATCTTGTGATCACTGATAGATACCAACAAGATTTGAGAAATGAGATATTTTCCAATATTAAGAGAACTTTTCAGGGTGATTCAATACCTGACTCAGATATCTGCGAGGATATGTCATCTAGTGAATCTAGCTATGGGGCAGAAATGTGCAGAGAGATGGGGTTGATAAGAACAGGTTTGCAAGGAATGGTGAAAGGAAGACGCAAGCGACAAGAAGAAGAAACCATCAAGAAACATCAGGAAAAGGAAGAAAGACAATGGGAAATTGATGAGGGGAGAGGTACATGGGAAGAAAGTGGTTCTGAAGTAGAGAAGACATTAAAAGAGGTCATAGGAAAAGCTGTAAATGAGATTGTAAAAGACAAAGATACTGTTGAAGATGTGGGAACTAAATTATCAGAAGAGTCACTTATTACATGTACTGGAAAACAAAATGTATCTGTGAAAGAAAAGGTCCGCCAACAGGAGGAGAACAAGAGTGAGATCTTTCCTGAGGAAAGGACTTTCAATAAAGAAATTAATCTTACTGTGAAAAGTTCTGGACTGAAAGATTTAGATGTCTCAAAAGAGAAGATATCAGGACATTGGAACAATGAGATTCAGACCATTCAAACTCAAGATCAGTTGCACAATAAAAGAGAGAGGACTGAGAGGGATGTTGCATTACCTGAGGTGCAAGGCATTTCTCATTTTGTTCATATTGAATCAAATCTAGAAGTGGATGAAGACTTGTCACATCAAGACTTGTCAATGGAAAGTGGGACTTATTCAGAAGAGGAACAAGTGATCCTAGAAGCGCCAGAATGCTACACCATCTACCAGGAGGACTTTGAGGAGATGTCTAATGAAGCCAACCAGTGTGAAGAAAATGAGATTCATTTTAAGGAAGAAATAGCAAGCACTGTTGCAAAGCTTATCTGCAGTCTACAAGACCAGGAAAAAACAGTGTGTAAGAGACCTTATAATACAGCACAAACATTTGGCGAACAGCTCTTGAACCACATCAATGCACCAAATCTAGAGGCAGCAGAGATTACCAGAACCACAGATAGGGCATCAATGGATTCAATCTCATCCTCATTAGCATTCAGCTATGATTCCAAAAACAGTGCTTTGCCAAAAGATTCAGAGGTACACATTCAGACCAACAAAGTGAAATCCATCAGAGACATGTTTCTTGCTAAGAACACTACAGGCATACAGCAGAGACAGACACAGCCGAGAAGTTCTGATTCGGCAGAATACCAATTTGAATCTTCTAACAAAAAAGAACACCAATCCTCAGATGTATCAAGAGAAGAAGAAGATCCATGCAAGTTGTCCATTGCCAAAGGTTATGTAAAAAGGACTATTGAGCATCTTTATGGACAAGGCTCTAAAGGATCTAGTTCTGATGAGAAGAGATCTTCTTCAGCCCACAAAGTCAAGAAAAGAGAAGGCCTTAAAGCTACAAATTCCCCCAGGCTGCCCTCGATCAATGAGGCTCACACAAATGCCATACAGGATTTATCTTACTTTAATGCCACAAGCACAAGAGACGGCTTCAATGAGCCAACGCATTGCATTACTCTGAATGCGAGGATTAGACCAAATGATGCAGTCCTAATTGATAAGGGTCGCTGGTTATGTAGGGAAAACCAAACGAGTCCGAAATCTTGTCCAGAGAATGAAGACACACCCAAGCATGTAAAGTCAGAGCAGGATTCTGGGAAAGAGGATATTCCATATTCCCTATTTGGCCCTTCTACTATCATACCTGACAAGGATTCGTCTCTCACAGAACAAGGGGAAAATACTGGGTGCCCAGGGAGGACATTCACATACTTTCACCTTCCAAACGCCAATGATTCAGAAATACAGCCAGATGAGCAAAAAACTGACACTCCAGAGGGGAAAACAGGGAACAAGGTTAGTCCTCTTACAGAGCCTCCTAAATGTTGGTCTGAAAAACACAGCATTGTATCTGTCTTGACACCACCTTCTAATAAGGTGCATCCAATGACAGAAACTACACCTCCAGTAGTTACCCAGCCAACTAAAGGACAAAGCACTGAAGTCACAAGACGCTCTGCAGAACCTGATGCACTGGAGATTATATATATGTTTTGTGGACAACACTGCCCCATACTCTAAACTTGCTTCAGAGTGTAAATTCATTTATTTGTACTATATCATCATTAGTCCTCACCTTAACATGAACCAACATGAACTCAAACTGAGAAGAACAAATGCTAGACTGGCGTTGGGCAAGCTTTCAGGTTACTTAAAGAATTTGTCAAACAAAGTTTGGTGGGCAGAACTTTGAAAAAGATGTGTTTAAGGTGATATTACAACCAAGTATGCACAGTTCGTAGTATTTCAATATAGTAGTATTTCAGTGCTCCAACCCTGATCAAACTCACCCGTCTGTGGCGTTCTGAAGGTGTGTTTGATTAGGGATGATCTCGAGGGCCAGAGATGCCCAGCCCTGGTCTACTCTGTCTGTCCCTGATGAAAAGCAGTAGCCGCTGTGCTAGCCGTGGATTAGCCTTTAGGGAAGATTGATTCGCACAGAACGAACTACAGCGAACTGAATGGCAAAAGAGACCATTTACACAGAATGCTTTTTTGTTTTTGAATAAATGCAAGACGCAGTGCATTGGAACGGAAAAATGTGCAAGATCTCAAGATGCCTTTTTAAAAGTTGAACTTCTTGGCACCAATTTTACTCCAGAATAAGACAATTAATGAATGGGATCAACAAGTTTCTGTTGCAACTCCTCTTGCACATTATAAACAGAGATTATGCTCAAAACCCTCTGGGCAACAACTCTCCAGCCTTCATTTGCATGACAAGCTCTTTCACGAATTGTGCATTCTTGTTTTTTTCCCCCATCAACTAGGATGCAAGGAAAGAAAAAGAGGATAAAGAAATCAAAGAAAAATATATTTGTTCATTGAAATATTCATGATCACTTGATCACGCTTTAAGCGGTATCAGCTGAGCTCAAGTGATCTGCCCTCATGTTGTTGAGGTTTGGTTATGAATTTCATAAGAAACATGAATAAAGCAAGATGCCCTGTTGAAATATGTGAAATGTATGGTTTATTTAAAGGGCATATCTAGTGGAATTACAAAAATACAGCATATTTGCAAATATTGCGTGTCACGCCTCCCCCAACTAAAACATCACAAACAAAGCTCTTGTCAGGTAAAATTAGGCTAACCTGAATATTGAATTCAATTCAATTGAATAGCGAACACTGTCTAGAGTATCTGTACACTGCATCTGCACTGGGTTATTGTTTCGACATGACACGACCCAACTGTTGAGTCTGTCCGCACCGGACACAAAGTAACCACTATAAACTGGTGCATTGGTCTTTCTGGACGGGTGCATGCTGGTGTTGTATTGAAGTGTTCATTGTAGTGCGTTGCATCCTCATGCCTTGTTTGCGTTGACGTGTTCAAGAGCTTTTTTTAATCTTTGAAGCTCTAAATGCAGCGAACTTCAGCTTGCACTCCTGAAACCAAAACTGAGTGTCTTTTTCAATGTAACGTATCAGGCATGGTCCCACGGCAGCTAAACACCCTCTGGCTCCACAGTTTATGAATTTTTATGCTCAAAGCATATTCATGTGATTTCTATTCATCAGACAGTGTATGTTGTGTGACCATGCTGCCTGTGACCACTATGGGAAAGTTGGATATCACATTTACTTTAAACAAGAATAAATTTATGTTTGTAAATTTTATTTATTTGTAAATGCAAGGCTTTTTAGAAATTTTAAGAAAACGGTAGATTTGTACAAACTTGTTATTTTAGAAGTCATTATACCTCATGCAATCTAAGTTCCAAAAATATGTTTTTTACAGTAAAGCTATAGAAGAACCGGTTTGGGTTCCTAAAATAACCTTTTTTTGTTTGTTTTTTCATAGTGCAAAGAATAAATAAGAATTCTACAAAATAATTAAATCATCTGAAGAACTTTTATTTTGATGGTCCACTTCAGTTATTCTACTTACTGTAAGTAACTTGTCAAATAGAAGTCAACTAACTCTTACTACAGTATTAGTAGACTGTTAGTTTTAGTAGAATAAGTTGATATTTACTTGCAAAGTTACTTATAGTCAGTAGTGTCTGAAATGGACTATCAAAATAAAGTGTCACCACCTTTTTTATATATAATTAACCTATAGTTTCTTTACAGAACTATAGATGCCAATTAAGAAACCTTTACTTGCAAAAGTCTATGTATGAAATATGAGTGTGAAGAAGCTCAATACAGTAAGACTGTGTTGTGTACGGTACAATACGCACAAATAACTTATACTGTTGTCAAAATGAGACTCCTCAATCAATGGCAGCTGATGTGTATTAATCATTTTTAAAACAAAATGTAATAATTTGTTCAGTTAAACGTATGTGTTTATGTTGTCCTCTTTTTCATGAACTGGAGATCTTTCTTTCTCTGCCATAGACTGTAAATCCACTTAGTGGCAGCAGAAGTTTCCACATAAATCTTGACAAAATTAAAGATGTTGAATTATTGATTGTGTCTTTTCTGTGATGTTTGTTTTGCTCACATCAGTGTAATTTATACCCTGTGCACGATAACACTAATTAAAATGCTTTTTAAATGAATAGTAATCATGCACGTTTCATTTAGTTAATGCAGTGTTTACGTGGAATATTCATACATTTTATTTGAGATTAGACTGCATGACTATTTAAAATGAGCTTGTTGAAGGTGAAAAAGGTCATTAGAATATTGAACATGTTGAGTTCAGTTAACTGGAATTAGTGGGACACTATATATGTACACATCCATTATTAATCTTGTGCCTAACATGATGAAAACGGCTTTGTTAATGTTTCTTGTCCCCTCACAATGACAGAAAACTAATTACACGTTACATATAGGCCTATTTTCAGTTCAAAATGGCGAAAATAGACAAAACTATATAAGTTTGCCTGATTATTTCTTTATCATTCGTCTACCATTTATGACCTAAGTTTGATATATGATATAAAATAAGTTTATCTACTTACATCTTATCTCGCACTTGACCGTACGCGTCGAGTCGCACTGTTAAAATTCGCGCTCAGTGAACATAAAGCCCGCCTACCTTAATTTAATTGGTCATCTCAAATATTCTGACATTGACGAGCAGTGACAGACCAATGAGGCTCAGATGAACACACACACACACACACACACACACCACTCTGTTTCTGACGTGCTCTATGCTCGGCGCCGCTGCGGATTGAAGATGAAGAACGCGCTGAATCTGATTATAACAAGACTGAAGCGAACACTAATTTGTGTAGCATACATAATCACAAATTTTTTAGGGGGCTAGGCATTAGTTTAGGGGGGCTGAAGCCACCCTAAAAAGGGCCTAGCGACGCCCCTGGTTGCAGATTTATTCAACGTTGCAATAGCGTTGAATAAATATTTTCGTCTGGTTAGATACTGATTATCAATCTCTCAAACTCGATCTAAACCACTATGCTAACTGTCGGTCTCGTACATCCGCCATGAAAACCCATTTCAACATGCTGCGATTTGGAATATTAATTTCAAATACTATTAAGGGTGAATAGCATGTGAATAGGGACCGATTGGGACGCAGCGAGAGACTTTAGACAGGGATGAATAGCAAACATGCAATCAGAAAACTACAAACCGACTACAATCCTAACTGGAAAAAGTTACAAAAGTTCCAAGCTGGGGTTGTAACATTTGGGGGATTTATTTTATGGCACCAAAATCTTTTTTTTTACTTCACAGAAATGCTTAATTTCTTCTTTATTACTAAAACCGTTAAACTAATAAAAACCAAAATAAAAATGGATATATTTAGACTATACAAACGATTCATTAATACAATTACATTTGTTTCTGAAACCCACTGTTCTGCTGGGACCAGGTTGACTTCACATGTGGAACATCTATGTGGTGTTTTTAAATAAATTTAGATGGTTTGTCTTAAAGCACAAGTCGACAGCATTGCGGAGTATTTTCTCTTTAAAACTGCAGTGAACCAAAGACAGTCTCAAAAACACGGTTTGAAATCGCTGGTGTTTCTGATGTCACAAACTACCTTGTAACCAATCAGATCAACGTGTGATCGTCAACGAGTGGATCTCTGAGTGAGTGAGTGGAGGCGGGGCTCATTTGCATAGTCAGAACCATGTATACTAAATGAGGCGAGGGTGTCCAGTTACATTCAAGATATTTTAAGGCATTTAAGGAAAAAAACATTTGTAGGTCATTTTGGTGATCAAAGATGAGTTAAGGATAAAATTGACTACGGGGGACATTAAATATCAAAGATATCCCAATCTTAGAGCGTGATCTAATCTGATTTCAGAATCCTTGTTTTTGAAGCCATTTTTATTTGATCGGATGTCACTTTGGCTCTGTGGTAATGGCTTTGGTCAAATGTTCCAATCTCAATTATAGAATCACTAACAATTTGGAAAAAGTCAGATTTGGAAAAAAAGTGGAAAGATTTTAAAATACTTTTATTACACAAATAAAAACCTCAATAGAGACGTTGAACAAACACACAGTCCTCGAGTTCATGATCAGCTGGGCTTCTTCCTCAGAGTCGTGGCTCTCACAGACTTTCTGATGGTGCGGCAGAGACTCCCAGTAGACGGAGGAGTCATGGACTCTTTAATGTTGAGCAGAAGACCACACCGCGGACGAGACCCGACACACACACTCGCCCGAGACGGCCCAACACACACGCACGCACGCTTCACCTCCTCACGCAGACGCCCGATCTCCTGCTCTCGAGCGCTGGCATCACTCTCCAAAGACGCCACTTTCTGCTCCTGTCGACACACACACAGCTCTCAGAAACCAACGCTGACGTGCCTTTAACTGCAGTTCCTCCACTGGCCACTAGAGACAGGCTGCAGAAAAGACTCAATCCCATAGACTCGCATGTTAAAATGCCCAACTTTACAGCAGAAAAAAACATGTTTACAGCCTGGTACAAAAAGTGGTTTTGGTCTATATAGCGAATTGTACAATAGGCTGCAGAAGAGACTCAATCCCATAGAAGACTTATTGAAGAAAAAAAACAAAAACAGATAATGGAAACGCAGTCATTTTTTTATCTACATTGAGAAAATAACAGTTTTGCGTAAATCTGTAATGGAAACACAGATATAGTTTGTCATTGTGGCTGGAACAAGAACAAATGCCACGGGAATAGAAACTGTTTCTATGGGCACCTTTACACGACAATGTACTAAAAACATTGTGAAATGATCCCAGTTCACACAGATCCACGGAAACGGCTAAAAACGCTGTGTTCTACTGCCAGGCCAGTAGGTGGCGATGTCACTTTGTAAAGAAACACTATGTGCATATATACACACACAACAGTAATAAGTAATACACATGACGTCACCGTTTCCACTAATTTGCATTTTGTAGTTCACACAGACATGGTTTTAAAAAGTTCGTGTTTTTAGGCCCCCAAAGTCCCATTTTCGTGTAAATTAATTGGCCAAAAGCCCATAAAAAGTAGTTTATCCGGGAGCAACGCACGGCCAATATGGCTCCGCCCACTTTGGGCTTCAAAAATGCTCTTCAGAAACACTATGGGTGACGCCACGCACACTACAAACATTTTTTTACAGTCTATGCTCAGCACATAGGTTTCATCCAAGTGTCCTAACCTGATTCGAGAGTCTGTTTTGTAGAGTTTGGACTTCTGCAAGTTTCTCCATATAGCTCTCGCCGGCTTCCTGAAGAGTCTCGTTCAGCTCGCTGATGCGCCGCTCGAGAGACACGATCAGCTAAAACACAAGCAGGAACTCAGAGGTTTCGGCAGCAGTTTCATGACCTCTTCATCTGTTATGCGTTTACCTCTTGCTTCTCAACACACAGATTCTCCACCGCACACTTTTCCTTGTACAGCATCTTATACCTTTCTGCATCTGCACATTCATTGATTGAATAATTTTTATGCTGTACAAGCTGTATATTAGATCTTTACCCCTAAACACAACAGTCACAGAACTTTCTGCAGTTTTACATTTTTAAAAAACATTTAGTATGATTTATTCAGGGCCAAAAAAGTCAGGATTACACACACGATACCTGTGTCTATGGACGGCAGTGGGCTTGTCTGCATAGAGTTGTCCTGTTTGAGGGCTTGAGGACCAGAACACTGGCATCCCTGTTCCAACTCAAATACAAGTTTCTCTAGCGCCTATAAACAAAATAAATGATTAAATCGCTACATTAAGAGGCTAAGCTCAAGGAACGAGAAGTGGCTGGAACATCATAACTGCAAAAATGAGCAATTAAAGACATTAAGATGATTTTAGGCTAAATTCCTGAAATTATAAATGGTCATTAGTAATGATTTAATGGTTTATCACTTTTGACCAATAAGTGGCGCTGTGACCAAACTGATGTGGTTTGATCAGAGTGAAGTGACGATAGCATATTGACACCAAACTCTGCATTAGCATTGCATAAGAGAAAGCCTCAGTCGTTTTAGCATCATGCCTAAAATTGATGCAGTGTACAAAAACGCTTTAGTCTATCAACACGAAATCCATAACTTTGTGCCGGCATGGTCTGGAGATGATACAATTAAATGTTTGTGAAAATTGGATAAACTGTCTAAGAGTTTTGAAAAAGTAGGTTTTTAAAGAAAATCAAAATGGTGGAAAGTTTGGCATACTACGGCAAAACTGGTATATGTTCTCGGCACGACTCAAGAAAAGTATTAAGACCAGTTTCTTTACAATAGGCAAAAATCAAACTCCATTAGCATATTTAAAATTTAATTATAACATTTGACAAGGTAGCACTGCCCCAAAACGTTTTGATTAGCTACAGGAAATGGTGACGAACGCAGTTTCATAACGATATGGTAATGAGTTATAAAAGATTACCTTTTTGAATTTTCTCTTAAAAGCAGATACCCAAAATGGCCAATATGGCATTGTTCGACTCGACATGCTGCACCGAATCTAAAGAGACCAGTTTTGTGATTTTTGGCTGAAGAGTTAAAAAGAGCATATCTCCTGACCACTAGTTGGCACTGTGCCAAAACTGTGCAAGTAAACTCATGTCATGGTTTTCATAACACACACCAAGTTTGGTCAGAATACGCTAAACGTTGCAGAAATCTCACGGCCATTTTGGCATGCTCTATTTCTAATTTGT
Source organism: Siphateles boraxobius (assembly GCF_051911475.1). Taxonomy (NCBI): domain Eukaryota; kingdom Metazoa; phylum Chordata; class Actinopteri; order Cypriniformes; family Leuciscidae; genus Siphateles; species Siphateles boraxobius. The sequence goes on from NW_027508977.1 coordinate 106,831, forward strand.
TTGCGCATCATTCGAAAACAGTTTGACAAATCAACTTTAATTCCATAACTTTGTTGGCATGATCTGGCTCAATTTGTGAGAAAATCAGAGCAACTGTCTAGGAGAGAAGTACTGTTTTTGGAAAATTCAAGTGGCGAAAACTGACGTCAGTGCGCAATCGTATCATCTTGAAGAAATCAGAAGATTGTTTCTAGGCCTTACATTTCAAAAGTTAACAAACATTAGTGACAATTTGTACAGCTGGTGGCGCTAGAGGGATTAAGTTAGAGACTCCAAAATCGCTGTGGTTAAAGTTCAGACGGTCCTCTATCAGTGTGCCAAATTTCATAATTTTCCATCAAGCCTTTCTATGGGCTGCCATAGACTTCCAGAGCGGAGGAATAAGAACACTAACGATTACAATAAGTGTCTACTTGTCTTTGGTGCTTGACCCCTAATAATAATAAAATGTTAAATTTTAATAAATGCAACTAGATTGTTACACTGTTGGAAGCGCACAAGCATTTAATAGAAACCCCTCCTTCAATGCGAATCCGTGTAATTGACCTGACAAACAAAAGCATAGATGTAAAGGTGTGCGTGTATGGATGTAAAGGTGTGCGTGTATGGATGTAAAGGTGTGCGTGTATGGATGTAAAGGTGTGCGTGTATGGATGTAAAGGTGTGCGTGTATGGATGTAAAGGTGTGCGTGTATGGATGTAAAGGTGTGCGTGTATGGATGTAAAGGTGTGCGTGTATGGATGTAAAGGTGTGCGTGTATGGATGTAAAGGTGTGCGTGTATGGATGTAAAGGTGTGCGTGTATGGATGTAAAGGTGTGCGTGTATGGATGTAAAGGTGTGCGTGTATGGATGTAAAGGTGTGCGTGTATGGATGTAAAGGTGTGCGTGTATGGATGTAAAGGTGTGCGTGTATGGATGTAAAGGTGTGCGTGTATGGATGTAAAGGTGTGCGTGTATGGATGTAAAGGTGTGCGTGTATGGATGTAAAGGTGTGCGTGTATGGATGTAAAGGTGTGCGTGTATGGATGTAAAGGTGTGCGTGTATGGATGTAAAGGTGTGCGTGTATGGATGTAAAGGTGTGCGTGTATGGATGTAAAGGTGTGCGTGTATGGATGTAAAGGTGTGCGTGTATGGATGTAAAGGTGTGCGTGTATGGATGTAAAGGTGTGCGTGTATGGATGTAAAGGTGTGCGTGTATGGATGTAAAGGTGTGCGTGTATGGATGTAAAGGTGTGCGTGTATGGATGTAAAGGTGCGCGTGTATGGATGTAAAGGTGCGCATAGATGTAAAGGTGCGCATAGATGTAAAGGTGCGCATAGATGTAAAGGTGCGCATAGATGTAAAGGTGCGCATAGATGTAAAGGTGTGTGTGTGTGTGCCTTGGCTCGCTCCTGCTCTTCGCTGTATTCCTCTATAGGGATGTAATCCTCCTCCAATCTCTCGAGAGCGCACTGGTACGCGTGCTCTTTCAACGCCTCTTTATACATCTCGAACGTGCTGTCCATCTTCTCCTCATAGCTCTCCTTCAGGTCCATCAGCTGACGACTAAAACACACCGTTAAAGCAAAGTCACCATTTATACAGCACGTTTATAAATGTATAGACCGTTTCAAAGCAGCTTTACAGTGATAATAGAAATTACAGTAACAGATTGTTTAGGCTTTACAGCGGCTCTAGAATAAAGTTATTGTCAGATAAAGTTAGTTGATTGATTCACTTCAATACTTATTTACTTAGGAGCCGCTAACACGACACCGTTCTAACAAAACGCTTTTAATGTGTTCCGGCCGCTCATCCGCACAACAGTGTTTGGAGTTTGGTTGCGGCGACTAGCTTCGGACGGCCCGGGTGGGTTGCGGCGACTAGCTTCGGCCGGCCCGGGTGGGTTGCGGCGACTAGCTTCGGAACGGCCCGGGTGGGTTGCGGCGACTAGCTTCGGAACGGCCCGGGTGGGTTGCGGCGACTAGCTTCGGAACGGCCCGGGTGGGTTGCGGCGACTAGCTTCGGAACGGCCCGGGTGGGTTGCGGCGACTAGCTTCGGGACGGCCCGGGTGGGTTGCGGCGACTAGCTTCGGGACGGCCCGGGTGGGTTGCGGCGACTAGCTTCGGGACGGCCCGGGTGGGTTGCGGCGACTAGCTTCGGAACGGCCCGGGTGGGTTGCGGCGACTAGCTTCGGAACGGCCCGGGTGGGTTGCGGCGACTAGCTTCGGAACGGCCCGGGTGGGTTGCGGCGACTAGCTTCGGAACGGCCCGGGTGGGTTGCGGCGACTAGCTTCGGAACGGCCCGGGTGGGTTGCGGCGACTAGCTTCGGAACGGCCCGGGTGGGTTGCGGCGACTAGCTTCGGACGGCCCGGGTGGGTTGCGGCGACTAGCTTCGGAACGGCCCGGGTGGGTTGCGGCGACTAGCTTCGGACGGCCCGGGTGGGTTGCGGCGACTAGCTTCGGACGGCCCGGGTGGGTTGCGGCGACTAGCTTCGGACGGCCCGGGTGGGTTGCGGCGACTAGCTTCAGTCATCACCTGTGAAGCTCCTCTGTCTCCATGATCTGCTGCAGCATCGCGTCTCCCATCTCCTTTCGGATCTGAATCTCCTGGAGAAGATTCTTCCTGCGCTCCGCCATCAGCTTTGAGCGCAAGCTCTCTACCAAGTTCAACAAATCCTGCAAGAGAAGACAGAAACATGTGGCAAACTGCAAAAAATGCTTTTCTTAGTATTTTTGTCTTGTTTCCAGTCCAAAAATCTAAGTTCTTGAAAAGATCTTCACTTAATTTTGATATACCCAGAAAACAAGACATTTTACTGCTTAAAACAAGCAACATAAAGATAATTTTAAATAAATTAACAAGTTTCTTACCCAATTGGCAGATAATGTTGCTTTTTTATAGCGGTTAATTTTGACAAACAGGACGTAACGCATGGCACCTCTTGATTTAAGAATATTTCAATATTTGGACTGGAACCAAGACAAAAACCCTAAGTAAGAAGTGTGTTTGCAGTGTGAGCATTGCGCATCATGTGTAAGCAGAGCTCAAGCACCTCTTGGGGTAATATTGACACATCGGCCTCATCTCCGTCCAGCAACTCTTCCTCGGACAGATACTCGTCCACGGCTTGGTCATCAATCACTCCATTCCTCAGCAATGGCTTCCCATCCAGACCAACCAGACGTGGAGCCAGAGACTCGATCGATCTCTGAGGCATGACCTGTAACACCTGACATACACAGACCACAGATGACACGGGCAATGGGAGAAATGAGGCTTTGAATCAATTGAATTGCTTTGGCAAAATGATTCACTGATGGAAGCTCCGCTCGCTGGCGACCCCTGCTGGGCAGGACAGTGTAAATGCAGCGAAAACAGCTTTTACAAACCAGCAATGTTTCATTAAAGCTTACATCTGTTAAATGCAATTAACAAATCATCTTATACCACTAAATATGATGTGCCTCTATAATACCTGTTATTTTATTAAATTGTAGAGCTTGTATTGTTCATGAAGAGCTTGGCTAATAAGACTAGTTAGAGACTCAACTTCAACTCTTACGCCATTAAATGTCTACAAATGTATAAAACTGATCTGAGATCAGGTGAAAGTCATATAGACACTGGTTCATGGGTCCACACAGAGATCAGCGCCCTCTAGCAGTGAATCAGACATTTGGAAACAATGTTAAGTAGCTAAAGCTTGCTCAAAAAGCCGCTAAATGTTGCTAGATGGCGTAATGCGCTAACTGTCGACAGTTTACATCCGGTTTATCTCCTAGTCCATGCTCACACGCTGAAAATGTTAATATATCATAAAGCCAAATGTCCAATAAAGCGGTTTTGAATCAGTGACTGACTGCGTTAACCAGCAATCCAAAACGTTGCTAGTCGCTTTTTTTAAAGACGTAAAATGGGTCTGAGAAGTCGATAATCTAGGTGACAAAAGTCTGTAAATTGGCAACACTGGTTATGACGTAACAAAGCATCGTTTACTGAAATCACATGACTAGTTTGATACACACTGAATCACTGGTTCCAAATGAATGATTCGAAAAGGTTCAGAAGCTTCGAAATCGACCGTCACTAGTTGACGTGGTCAATGGCTTTGTGAATCATAAGGTTACAGATGCTCATAATCAGTCATGCCACCTGACATTATAAGCCAGCCGTACAACAACCTCGAGTTCCCATAATGGTAAAAACATTGTGGCGTTTTGGCGTGTGTTAACTTGTGTTGAAGATGAGATGCTGGTGACGGGATTTTGTTTGATTATATATATATATGCTCCGTCTGTGACATAGCTAATCTGGTTTCTTTCTTTCTTAGTTTTGGCTTGTAGAAGTTCTGAATGGCCGAACTGATTACTAGCATCATAACCAGGGTTTGATATTAACTTTCACTCCCAAACCTGCTTGGCGACGGCAGAGAACTTCATCACATGGAGGGTTTCGTCGTAAGTGGAGGCGCACTGGTTGATGTTGACGATCATGCACGCCCGTCCTCGACCGCAGAACATGCCCTGGAAGAGCCGGGTCAGCTTGCTCTCGCGGAACGGCACGTAACTCTTCACCCTTCGAGGAGCAGACACACATGAACACACGCCCGTACACCCGCGGCTCAGGGGCGTTAGCGGTCGCTAGTACCTGTGACTCTGGCTGTTCCTCAGCGCCGCGATACACTTGCCCAGAATCAGCAAGGAATTATTGATGTTTCCAGCTTCCTTCAGACGCTCCCCAAACGTTTTGGTTTTGTTGCATCTTTCAGAGCCGGCCAAGTCGCAAAGTGAAAGACTTTATGCCAGAAAAGAAATTAAACATTCAAAACAGATTTGCTTCACTGAATTTTTTTAAGTACAATAAACTTGGATTTTGTTATTTTGACTTAAATTACATTGATTAATTACTTTAAACGAATTTTGTATAACATAAATGATGAAAATTGCTTCAAGTCCCCCTGTGGTGAAAATCCGGCTTTTAAATGTTGTTTATATGTCTATGTGGTGTTTTTAATACGCTTTAAGACAAAGCATGTGTAAATTCATAAGTCGACAGCATTGCTGAGTATTTTCTCCTTAAAACTGCAGTGAACCAAAGACAGTCTCAAAAACACGCTTTGAAATCTCTGGTGTTTCTGACGTCACAAACTACCTTGTAACCAATCAGATCAACGTGTGATCGACAACGAGTGGATCTGAGTGAGTGAGTGGAGGCGGGGCTCAATTTCATATTCATAGAACTGCAAATACTAAATAGGGCAAGGGTGTCGAGTTACATTCAAGATATTAAGGCATGAAGAAATAAAGGAAAAATTTGTAAATGTCATTTTGGTGATTTAAGAGTTAAGGGATAAATTAATCTTAAGTAGAATACACTTGGATGTTTAAGTTATTTCAACCTTAATTACATTAAACTGACTTTGTATAACTTATCAAAATAAGTTATGCGTTTTACAGTTCACTTACTCTGACAGTCCCTGAACATCTTCTCCGTCGAGGCGTATCAGTTTGATGGTGAAGATACTGTGACTGTAAAACAGAACAAAGGTTTTGCTTTTGCATGGAAATATATATTCTGCACAAATCAGACTCATAATATCAGACTCATAATGACCTTCTGCTGGACGACTGGTTCATCTTGGTTGCGGCTGCGCTTCGGTTCTTATTGCCCACGCGCAGCACTTTACTGGCCTCCTCTGCGCTCTGCACATTAACCCATCGCAAATCTACAACGACACTTAAAATTAAAGGACTCTGCAGTATGTAATTAATTACAATATTATTTTTCTGTTATCTCTGTAAAGCTGCTTTGAAACAATCTATTGTAAAAAGCACTATATAAATAAAGGTGACTTGACTTTTAACCCTGTGATGCTCTGCGGTCATTTTCGACTGAAATTTGAAAAAAATTCGTATTTTCTTCTTCATCAGAAAGGTACGAAACTTGAAGGTTTTGGCACTTCCTTTGTGAACAAAACCACCATGGACATGATTCGAACAGGTTAAATGTTCTGTAAACAATAGTCACACAAACAATAATGCTCCTCGCGCACTGGAAATTAATGAGCTGAATTTCCTCTAGTGGAAGCGTTCGGTACTGCAGACAAACAAAACATCTCACTGAACGCTCATTTAGGACATCACCGTCAAATTTTGTTTAGAAACTGGTTTAGATGTATGGCTTTGATTCGCGCAGTTTTAGAGTAAAACATGTTTTTGAAAATATATATTTCAAATAGTGCATTTTTTGCACATTTTTCATAATAAATGTAAAAAAAAATTCACTTTAAAACTTCTCCAAGTGTCGCGTTTGAAAAGAGATCAAACTTCAGTCTGTGTTTTAAAGCATTCTAGATTTACCAGAGTTTAAGCTGGAAATTAAGTTTTCAGGTCTATGCTCAAAGTGAATAAATGGATTACAAATACAGTGAAAATATTTAATACCATAAAATTCCCTAAAAATACTACAAAAAAAAAAAAAAACTAAAATAGTACATTCCTAATAGAGCTCGGGATCGTTTCGTCATGCCGCGATGCATTGTGGGAATCACGGTACGGAAGTAGATGTACTATATAGTAGGCAGTGCGCAATTACGTTGGTCATTAGATAATATTAGGTTTAATTTAGGGTTATTTTTAGGAAAATGGTTCAGTATTGCTGTATTGTGAACTGCTGTAATCGGTCTCACGTTCGACAGGGCAAACGCCTCGAATCATATAAGTGGTGGTCTTTTTGCTTTGCTTTGTAGTCAACTCCGTTAGCGCTAATGGCTAACTGATATTTTTATCACATGGTCAATAGATTTTCAGCTGCCAGAGTTAACTAGCTAGCTACATTTATATTGAATGTATTCATTTAGCAGTTAACTAAAGTTCTGCTGTTCAGATTAACGATAAAGCAGTAAGTACGCTGCTGTGTTTTGGGAGCAAACTGTTATACTGATGTAGCTGCTGTTAGCCAAATCAGCATATCAATTCTCGATTAGCAAAGTCACCAGGGTGGCCATTTCCATAACACCAAAAAGGAGGACACAGATATCCCAACCTGCAAGAAGTCATTTCCCGGCTATATATTTTGTTGATTGGTTTTGTTGACGCGGTGTAACATGCGCTTTGTTGACGCGGTGTAACATGCGCTTTGTGAGGCACACACGCACATTTGCACACACACGCAAGGTCTCTCGCTCTCTCCCTCTCTGCCGTGCGCGTTACACGGTTTGGAGCTTGCAAGCTCTAGACTATGGGAGATTTTAACTAATTTACGGGCATCAAGGAGCCACTATCAATATGTGGGATTTTTATAGGTTAATTTTTTTAAACAATTCAGCGCAACTGCAAAAAGGAGGAATAATGAGTGTCCGGCTTGAGGCTGCGCCGGACAGGTATGGCTGGCCACCCTAAATGTCACCTCGTTTATTCATCTAGATTTTGGTGGATAGACTAGGTTAGTATAATACTGACATGCTATGGCATAATTTGTACCTTACACTTCTAGAAAGCATCAGCCAATAGACACACAAATGCAGTGGTAATTTCTAGCTATAGTCTCCTCTGTACTGAACCTTAAATGGTATTCTGTTGCTGAAGCTTAAATGTTAAAATGCTTTATTACTAATAGCTTACATATTATTCTATTGCTGGAGCTCTGTAGTTTAATTGTTATTATTACATGGCTTGGTTGAATACTAATATTGAATGTGGTCTGTTATTTCTTGACCACTGCTCAGTATAACACACCGTTGCCATGAAAAACAGAGCGTTGCCATGGACAGTTCTGTTCATTCTGGAGCAATACAACCGTTTTTAAAATAAACTCCTTTATCCGGAGATCGGCCGGTTACGCTATTACCTTATACCAAACCGGCCTTTGCGTTACCTCTAAAAAGGCCGCCGTTACCCACAATGCACCGTTCCATGACGTCTACGCCCGTGCTCCATTTAAAAAAAAATTTTTTGTTTTACTTTTATTTCAATTAAACTAATGTGACGACGCAAAGAGCAGCAGAGGGTTAAAGGCACACACACACTCCTCCCGTGAGGACCGTACCCCTGATGTAGGAGCTGCCGGTGCCGTCCTCACACACTCGCAGCGCCGCGCGTCTCCTGGTTCTGCCGACGGGGCCCGACTGGAGCAGGTCGTACACGTGTTCGTTGTAGATCTCGTAGAACGCCACCCAGACGCAGTACCGGCAGTGTCCGTCATCGGCCGTGACATCAGCACTGTCCACTGGAAGACACGCGAGAGCTTAAACACACACACACACACACACAGCCATCGTAACCGCGTATACCTGTATGGTCATACGAGACACTGGAAAACGACAAACTGTTGACGGAGGAGGTGGAGCTTCGGCTGGATCTTGAGGGTTCAGGATCCTGAGACGAGAGAAACGTGATCAAGCTCGTGATCGAGTCTCAGAACCAGTTCATCAGCAGTGATGGAGAAACATTAACAGCATCACAACCCTTATAAAAATTAAACCTGGCCAGTGTCTTCTAGTTAGCCAAGCATTAAAGCGCCATCTAAAGAGGTTCAAATAGTATTGAGACCAATGTACTGATGTAGAAATGTTCCCTCATGGTTAAAATTAAATCATAAATATAAGCGCGTTTGTAACTTCACGGCCCTGATCCGCATCGCTTCAGTCTTACACAGAAAGTGCACTCGCTTAACTTAATGTTTTGCTGACTAACATTTGTTCATATATTTAATTCAATATAAAGGTTGATAAGCTAGAGTAAATAGTGTGATTTCAGAGATCGGAAACGTCTAATTGAAGAGAACATTAAGTTTTTCGGGCCAAAATAAAGCAGTCCCGATAATAAACTACGTAATAATCCTATAGTCACTCACATAATTGTTATTCCTTTTTTAATGTATTGAAGTCAGTTATAAAATCTGTTACTGTGGTACAGGGATAAAAGTTACATAATCTTATATAATACTCCATATGATGGTTTGTGCTCGGATTATTTATATTGATTAAAAACAATGGTTCAAAACAAGACCTGGTTTGTCCTGATTATTCATCCGTCTTCCCGGCCGCTTACACTCAGAGAAAAGGTACAAACGCTGTCACTAGGGGATTACCTTTTCAAAAGGTACACTTGTGTTCCGTTTAGGTGCTAATATGTTCATTTTAGGTGCCAATATGTACCATTAGGTACCAACCTGCACCCTTTAGGTATAAAAGTGTACGTTTTAGCGGTACCGCCCCAGTCACAGCTTTTGTACCTTTTTTTCTGAGAGTGATGCGGGAGAATGTCAAATAAATATGAAAAGGTTAATAAGACGTCAGGGAAACGTTACGTTCTGCAATAAAAAATAAATTAAAAAAAAGTTCAAAAGTAACGAAAAACGTTCCTGGCTAACCACAAACAAACGTTACATACACATTATCTGGGAAGGTTCTGTGAGCCTAAAGGCCTCATGCTTCTGCGTCAACTCCACGGCGTAGCTACGCCGTCACTCCTACGGCGTCGTGGCCGTTTTATGGTTCTGCGTCAGGTTGCGTTGCATCTGACCAATCACAGCCCTTGCGGTTTGCGTCGCCTCGACGCGGTTACAATTTTTTTGGAGGTGCACATCGAGCTACGGCGGAGGGGTTCGCGGCGACGCAGAGGGCTCTGCGGGGGTACGCCGTCGATTCGACGCAGAAGCATAAAACAGGCTAAACCCGCCGGTTCTGAAGCGCGCACCTCTTTGAGTGAGCTGAAAAGCGCCGCCTTGGCGTTCTTCTCCACTTTGACTTGTTCCGAGTCCAGTTTCTGCACATCCGCGCTCAGGAACGGCTTCAGGTCCGCGTGCTCGTACTGGCGGCCCGCCACGTGCCGGAACACCACGTCCAGCGCGCGCGGCAGAATCCCCGGATCCTGCGGGGAACCTGGAACGGGCCGTCCACATGTGATGACGTCAGAGGACATGCGTCAAACAGTGCGCTCAAGTCACATCGTAAAGATCGTATTTACGAGTGTAACGCACATGAACACCATTTCGTAAAGTGGATTGTCTTTAAGATCTTTACGTGTCAGTAGGCACGTTTCCATTACAGAATTTGCGCAAAACTTGTGATTTTTTTTCTAAATGTCGACAAAATACTATTGCGAAATGTCTAAAATGTAATTTTTACCTCGCGATAAGTCATGGCGACGGACGTTGGTGGGTTTACGTATATCCAGAGCCCGTCTACGGAAAGCCTGTTCACACCCTATAAAGTCCTATTGTACCGTATTTTGGTTGTAGTTCCACCAGAACTCCACTGGGGGGCGATCGCCCTGAGTGCAAAATAAATGGGAGTCTATGGAGCTAGACGGCTAAATTTGTCTTTCTTCCGATTGCAGTTGAGAAATCTCAGATTTGATTGTAGGTTTTGCAAGTTCAACATGGGTTATAGGTCGAAAGTTGAATGAACGAGTACGCATGTCTTTTCGATTTCTTACAGGTTGAGTAGTTGCCCATTACACGCTAGCATTCTGCTAATGAACGCTGATTGGTCAGTGAATGACTGATTACGACCAAAGATACCGCTTGATGGCATCGTGGCATCTGAAGCGGAACCAGAATGTGTGTGTGTATTTTCGGCGTGGTCTTTTAAAACAACAAAACCTCTTCTAGCGCGTGTATTGACCTGTGCCAGTGGTGGATTTAGCTCCATAGACCTCCATTCATTCTGCACTCGTCCTGTGAGCGCCCTCATATGGAGCCAGAGTGGAACTGCAACCAGTTCAGAAGCCGGAAGTTTACTGAGAGTGACACTTCTCCCCTTACTACACATTCTCTGACATATCTCAGCCGCTGAACTGGCCATTATTAATAAAAGGAGACGCACATGTGTGTGTGTTATCCAGCATTAATGACAAGGAAAGACTCTTATACTGTGAGCGGCTCATATGAGGAGTTTCTGGGTGTTTCTCCCTCATTTCTGCTTCGAGGTCTTGATTTCGACATTTCTTTGAGGTTTAGAATCCAGTATTCCTGTAATTCTTTTGTCTTTAAACGCGCGTCTTCTACGTCAAGTGACTGTAAAACCTGTTTCCATTGCAGTTGTGCAAAATATTTATTTTTTGAACTGCCTGAAAAACCGCGTCACTAGAGCATAAAAACTTTGAGATAAACGGGAGTTTTTGCGAAATTGACGCTTTTCAATTAGGCGTATATTCAATTCGCAATTTGCGCAATTTGAAGGGTGATGGAAACGCGGCAAGAGAGAAACATGCGGAAAAACCACAAAACTTGAAGGCATTTAGCCGTGATATTACTAGAATTTACAACGAAGTAAGTGCATTGCCCACACAGGACATGATAGCATTAATATAATATGTAGCAATAAAGTTTACGGTGTCTTCATAAATTATTGTTTTATGTTTAATTTAAGACACTGTAAACTTTGCATCAGGTGTCTGTTTTTAATTTTAAAATGTAACACATTACTGTGTTTCTGGAAGTAGATTAAGAACCTTACTGTATTTTAGTGTAATTAAGAGAAGGCACTCTTACACACACGACCTCATGAACACGGTTTCAGGAGTCTCCGGAGGACTGGAGCGCATCAGAAGAGTGTGTGTCGGTTCACCTTGTATGGTGTGCGTTTTCCCAGCGTTGGTGACTCCGTAGCAGAACACCAGTGCGTTTGTGCCGTGCAGAAACTGGAGCAGCGGCGAGCGGACGGTGCCGGTGAAGAGCTCGGTCTGGGAGCAGTCCGGCCCGAAGATCTGCAGTCGGGACACACACACACACCTTTACACACGCAGCCTTCCCCCGCGGTACACACACACACCTTTACACACGCAGCCTTCCCCCGCGGTACACACACACACACCTTTACACACGCAGCCTTCCCCCGCAGTACACACACACCTTTACACACGCAGCCTTCCCCCGCAGTACACACACACCTTTACACACGCAGCCTTCCCCCGCGGTACACACACCTTTACACACTCAGCCTTCCCTCCCGGGACACACGGACACAAAGCACAGAACCTTTTTTCAGAAAGCTTATTTTATTTTGGTAAAATTTTGTCTTTTTTAAATGCAATTTTTTGGGAGATTATTATTTTCTTATTTTATTTACCTTTAAACTACTGGATTTATTCAATAAATATTCATTTAAAAACATTACTTTTTCAACGTAAATTCAAAATAACTCGATTTCATGCATAAACCTTTTAATTCAGCTCTAAATATCTTACATTGGGCGTCTTTAACGTCTTGTAGAAAATAATAGATCCTGATCTTTCATGACTGTAGATGGGTTATATCTCTATGGAGTAAACGAGCTGTTCCGCTGGGTCCTAAAGCCAGTTCACTTCAGTGTGCATTCAGACACACAAGTAGACATTATACAACTTCACCTTGTTTGCGATTGAACGGAAGTCAAGTTGGTTTCCCCTCTAGTGTGGAAGTTTTGGGCCGGAGTGAACCGCGATCGCACTCGTGCGGCCCGAACACTCCCGCACCGAGACCCAGCAGAAGAGAAGCTCTCGGCCCGTACAAACCAACTCTGGTGCGGTTCTTTAAGGAGTGAACACGAACCGACCCAAATGCAGAAACCACTGCGCCTTTTTTGGGAACTGGTCACCTCTGTGTGTGTGTACTGGTCACCTCTGTGTGTGTACTGGTCACCTCTGTGTGTGTGTACTGGTCACCTCTGTGTGTGTGTACTGGTCACCTCTGTGTGTGTGTACTGGTCACCTGTGAGAAGCGGAACTTGTAGAAGTGTGTGTGTGGTCACCTGTGAAGAGCAGAACTTGTAGAAGTGTGTGTGTGGTCATCTGTGAGGAGCGGAACGTGTGTGTGTGTGTAGTCACCTGTGAGAAGCGGAACTTGTACACCTGTGTGTGTGTGTGTGTGTGTGGTCACCTGTGAGAAGAGGAACGTGTGTGTGTGTGTGTGTGTGTGTGTGGTCACCTGTGAGAAGCGGAACTTGTACACCTGTGTGTGTGTGTGTGTGTGGTCACCTGTGAGAAGCGGAACTTGTACACCTGTGTGTGTGTGTGTGTGTGTGGTCACCTGTGAGAAGCGGAACTTGTACACCTGTGTGTGTGTGTGTGGTCACCTGTGAGAAGCGGAACTTGTACACCTGTGTGTGTGTGTGTGTGTGTGTGTGTGTGGTCACCTGTGAGAAGCGGAACTTGTACACCTGTGTGTGTGTGTGTGTGTGTGGTCACCTGTGAGAAGAGGAACGTGTGTGTGTGTGTGTGTGTGTGTGTGTGTGTGTGGTCACCTGTGAGAAGCGGAACTTGTACACCTGTGTGTGTGTGTGTGTGTGGTCACCTGTGAGAAGCGGAACTTGTACACCTGTGTGTGTGTGTGTGTGTGTGGTCACCTGTGAGAAGCGGAACTTGTACACCTGTGTGTGTGTGTGTGTGTGTGGTCACCTGTGAGAAGCGGTACTTGTACACCTGTGTGTGTGTGTGTGGTCACCTGTGAGAAGCGGAACTTGTACACCTGTGTGTGTGTGTGTGTGTGTGTGTGTGTGTGTGTGGTCACCTGTGAGAAGCAGAACTTGTACACCTGTGTGTGTGTGTGTGTGTGTGGTCACCTGTGAGAAGCGGAACTTGTACACCTGTGTGTGTGTGTGTGTGTGTGGTCACCTGTGAGAAGCGGAACTTGTACACCTGTGTGTGTGTGTGTGTGTGTGTGTGTGTGTGTGTGTGTGTGTGTGTGTGTGTGTGTGGTCACCTGTGAGAAGCGGAACTTGTACACCTGTGTGTGTGTGTGTGTGTGTGTGTGTGTGTGTGTGTGTTTGTGTATAGTCACCTGTGAGAAGCGGAACTTGTACACCTGTTGCCCGATTCCCTTCTCGCTGCTCTTCATGCTGGCGGATCCTCTCGGAGCGTGAAGAGAGACGTTCTCCGAATCCTCCAACACAACACACCCCTGAGAGGACAGATCATGGGGATTTTATGATTACACTTTTCTAACTTTAGTCAGTGTGTGCAGATGTGGTTAATGCTCAAACAGCAACAAAGCGATATCTGTAAAATAAAATATATCCTTTAAAGGACTACAACAAACGGCTGGTAGGAACTACAATGAGCTTCTTCACGGTTAGTGACATCACTAACCCTAAAATTTACATAAACTCCGCCCCCGGAAACACGATTTATAGATCATCATACATAATATTTGGTAACACTTTAGAATAATAGTCTTTTATTAATAAGTAACTACGTAGGACTAATTAGTACTAGGGATGCCAAAAACTAAAAATTCTTGACCGACCACCGAGCCTCATTAGCCGGTTGAAACCGGTTAGTTTGAAATAACAGCCATTTCGAGCCGCGCCTGCAATTTCGCAACTGTCGCATCTCTCTGCCGCTCTGGAAAGGCGGGGCAGTGTGTGTTTGAGCGGGGGGCACTCACGTCACTTTTTAAATCCCCTACAGCGCGAAACGAGTCACGCAAACGCCGCGCCGAGGAGCTTGTATGTAATCGGAGGACAAATGGCTCCTTAGTTTCGAAATGGTTTGGGTACAAGGTGATCGCGTTGAAAATAAAGGCGTTAGTCTAGCGTTAGAAGCTCATTTGAAACATTGCAGCGTCTCATTTAAGAAAATGACAGCTCCGAAGAGACTCTGCTTTAGTTTGAGGTAACGTTAGTGCTAACAATAATAAAGATGATCATCATCACCGTATCTGTTACCACTGAAATGTAGATGTAATGCATTTCCAAATCTAATGCGGAAATGCATTTCCAAATCCCTAATGCGGGTGTCGCGTTTTCAGGTGTTAAATCATAGATGTGCTACTACTGTATTTAAGCAATGTATCACACAAGTTGCAACCTACATCAGTGTCATTCTTTTTGGTGAAATGGTCCCACACACTACGTTTCTTTACACGCTTCATCCTGTCGTCTGCCCTGGCTCTGACCTCCAGTGTTTTAGCCTGTAGCCTGTTTACTTTTCGCAAACCTTGTGAGCGCGCGAACCCAAATGCTGTGACCTCGCGCCACATGTTTTTAATGGTTTATTAAGTACAAACAGGCAAGTTATGAAAAATTGAGTGTGAGGGATTTGTTCACTTCACAAAAATATCTTGGAATGAGATGGCTATCTGCAGTAGCGTTTAGTCCACTGTCTATAATAGCCTAATTTAGAGATCACTTTTTTTTTTAACCGACAACTTTGATCGGTTAACGTTGATACGGTCAACCATCGGTCAAACGGTCATCCGTTAACATCCCTAATACATGAACACTTCAGCCACTACTATTAAAGGGATAGTTCACCCAAAAATGTAAATTCTGTCAGTAATTACTCAAGTTGTTCAACCCCGTAAGACCTTCGTTCATCTTCGGAACACAAATTAAGATATTTGATTAAATCTGAGAGCTGGATCACTCCTCCATAGGCTTCTTCAGGGATTTAACTTGCAGGCGCCAAAAAGTTATTAAAGACATCGTTAAAATAGTCCAAGTGACTACAGTGGCTTAATCTTAAGTTTATCAAGCGACAAGAATACTTTTTGTGCTAACAAAAAAACACGACTTTATTTCCTTCTCTGTGGGCGTCGAGTGAGTTCACTAGTGTAACAGCGCAGCACTTCTGTGTCGTACGTCACACGCATCACATGACCAGCGTCGGCCAATAGTGAGATTCAGATTCTTTTATTTAATGCAATGTCAGCATTCAAAGCTATTTTCATGGTAAAATTCAATTACAAAAATACAAATATCATATAAATACAAAAAACAAAACAAATATAAACAAGTCATATTATACAATATCTTTTTTTAAATTAACATGTGATAAAAAAAATCAAAACCTTTTCAGGCATAATTTCAGGCAAAACCCTCAGAAAAGAGCATTCTGCTTGTTTTAAGTCCAGGACCATCTAATAAAATATATTTGACAGATAAGGGAATTTTACAAAACATACATAAAGTTGGGTCTTCACCTTTAAGCAGAAAAGCATGGGTCAAACGTGTGTGACCCATACGGCATCTGGTGTAGACCACTTGATCAAGACTAGTTTGTTATTTCCGGATGAGTTTCATACAACTTATTATTCTTGCACATATCCCACTCTTCTTGCCACTTATTTAAAATATATCGGTTAATAATCGGTCTGATATCTGAGGGAGGAATTTGACATTCATTAACTTCCTGATTAAGAGAGCTTCCTTAGCGGCTGCATCAGCTCGTTCATTCCCTGTCAATCCGACATGTCCTGGAACCCAGCTAAAGCTAATACTGAAGAACTGATTTAGTAGATAATCCACTTCGGTTAAAATGCAGTTCACTAAAGGATGATCAATTTTTAAAGTGTCCATTGCTTGAAAAAAAAATTATAAAAATTATATATATTTTTTGTGGTGTATTTTCAATATGCTCCAAAGCTAAAAGTAAAGCACGTGCTTCAGCAGAGAAAATCGAGCACTGTTTTGGGATACGGATTCCATAGCGTTGATGTCCAGTCACCATTGCTGCCGTTACACTATTTTCCACCTTCGAACCATCTGTGAATAGAGGTACATGAAAAGGGAATTTGTTTCTTATGTCCAAATATTGCGGTCTATATACATTTGGATGAGTCACGCCTTTCCTATGATGAGCCAAATCCAAATTGATATTAGGCTTCTTTAATTTCCAAGGAGATATAGCATGGAATTGTATTTGATTTAAAATGTCCAAATTTATATTTAAGTTCTCCAAATGTGATTTAATACGAATGCCAAAGGATCTGATGCTTTTAGGTTTGTTCTCATTCAAAGGAGTAAATTGTAGAGGCCCACCGAGAAGGAAATGAATAGTAAACAGAAGCTTTTGTTTACGAGCCACAACCAGTAAGTTTGATTTATTTTTCGTCGATGTGTTTTCCTGTAATAGTTCGTATAGTTAATTGTATGTTGCAGCAAGGAAGTAAACAATGACAACGCTGTTTGGCTCTGCTGGTTTGTTAAATGCTCATTCATACTTAACGTTATCCGACAAACACCTAACCTTACAAACTTTTTTTTTAATCTCAACAGCGAACTAGGAATTAGTGTAAATTAATCTTTGATTAGAGCTTTTATGTTTATCTACATGCTTGTTTATCTACAGGCATGCTAAACATGGTTCTGTGTTTGATTTGGCAGCCGATGTTTAGTGTTCGTTTTAGGTTAATAGTTCTGGCGACAGATATTTGTCTACAATTGATCTAAAAATACAAGAGTAACTGTGCCATACAGTCAGAAACGGTCAATATAGATCCGCAGTCTTTACTCAAACAAACCCCTTGGAGGACTGTAGAATAATTTGTTAGAACGATATGAAATTCTTGTTTATAAAGCTTATTTTTTGTAATTCTATAATAATTAGTACAATAACAGCGCATCTAAAAAGCAACGAGAGAACCAATAAAACAAACCTTACCGAAACGTCGTTTAACAGCCGTTCTTGAACAGGTTCTGCTCGATCGTCTTCACTAACGTTTCCCCGGGTCCGATTGGTTTTATCGACGCCATTGTTTATAATTCACCAAAGCACAAACTACCGGTAAAGGCAGAGGTGGGCTGTCAGGGCCATCAGGGCCTTCTCTGCTGGCCCTGTCAGAATCTAAAATATATATTTTACATATATATTATATTATATAATATTTTTCATTTTTACGATTATATTTGCATAAAGAATATGGTTATTTTTTGTGAGGCTGAGCTGGATTTTCCATATGGTCATCTAAACGCATCACAGCTCCGCGGACCAGCACTAGTAGTATAGCTACCCTTCCGTTGAAGCTGCCATTTCCCATTTGATCATAACTTTGACTGACGTGTATCATTAGCCAATCAAATTTCGATGCGCAGTGACAGAACGCCCTCAGGGGCCCAGTGATGTGTCGGCGCTAGCCCCCGCTGATGTCATCAACCGTTTGAAATGTTGGCGGGTTGTGAGCAATGTCAGTGAACTGAGCTATGGCCGCTGCCTTCACACCTCTTACCGGTCCAGTTGACGATCTCCTTCGTGTGCCTTTTTCAAGGCGTATGTTTTGGAGAGAAGAAAGAGATCATTTAAAAAGGAAGATCTACACCTAAGATGGATGGGCTGACCAAGGGTTACCCTTCACTGAGGGTAACTATGACCGCTATGACTGGCTAACAGCTAGCACTGAGCGGAACAGGTTATTTATCATTCACACAGGAAGTGCAGCGAGGAACGGGATGAGGAACATTCATGGTTGTGCGTTTCATATTATTTTTAAATCCATGTTATATACACTTTTAAACTATAAGTCCTTAGCTAAACTATGAGTTTAATGTAATTGGTGGCTAACAGCCGTTTGTTAAACAGAGAAGACTTATTATAAATACAAGCTGTATACAATAATATTAGGCACAGTAGCTTCTTTTCTTTTCTTTTTTACCAAGAACCTTATTGAACAATGTGAAAAACCATAAATGGCCCGGTACAAAATAGGGATGTCACGATATTGGATCAGTTAGCAGACGCATAAAGCTTGCCACAAAGAACCGGCAAATGTAGCCTAATCATTATAAATGTGTCAAATATAACAAGGAGACATTTTAATTGTTTCTTAATAAATAGTGTTTTCTGTGACGATGCTGACTCGCAGTATTGTGAAGGTGCATACAGAGAGAAATGCACACTTCATACAGATTATAAGAGTTGTCTCTTTTCATTTTGAATTGTTTTGTTTAAAAGTAGACATTTCAAGCTTAGATATATTTCTGAGTTTCTGTTCATTTATGAGACGAGCTCCAGTTCACGTGCGATGCAAGTTATATCGCGTCTTATATCGCGTCGGCGCCTCCATGTCCTGATTATAGGCTATTGTCTGCTATATTTGCTACTTATTTATTAAATCCAGGAAAATGTTTGATGAAACATTGATTAAAATTAAGATACAATTTATACAAAACGAAATTCACTTTAAAGAAGGGCTTTATACAAAACTTAATAAAGCGGTCAAAATGATGTCTCTCGATATTACGCATCTTATGATTAGGCTACTCATACTGGCTGATAGGCTGATCACTTTTCATATAATCAACATAGATGAAATGGAAAAAATACCATATTATTTAAACAAATATGAAACTAACTTTACTTTAATGGCTACAACACGTAGTGTGCGTTACTGAAGGCCCTGACTGAAACCCCACGGTACGCTACGTAAAGGTAAGGGGCGTCACGTTTCCGGAAAATGTGCACTACACGGTTAGCGAATCACAACACACTGGGCCAGCTAACCAATCTGAGCCCATTGTAGTTTTGAGGGGCTTCATAGAACCCGGAAACCATCAGACCGTTTTTACAAGGAGGGACAGAGCAGTGTAGAATAAAGGTAAAATATATGAAAAATAATGCATTTTTTTAAAAACAAAGCATGAACACGTGTTACAGTGCAGCCCACAAACACAACCAAGCCTTCGAAAAAATGCGTTTTACCGCCCCTTTAAACTTGTTGCTATATTAGTTAGTAGTAGCTGAAGTGTTAATGTAGAACTACTCATTACTTACTGAAAAGTTACTTATTAAAGGACCGTTATTCAGAAGTGTTACCGAATATGCTAACCAATGACTAGAATATTGTTAACTTCACATCAGCTACATAAGTTCATCAACTAACCATTCAGAAATGTCCTGTTGCTTCAACATGTTCACTTCTCCAGTCTCTGCATCATTGTCCGACGTTTATACTAACAAAGGCTAAGAGTTTTATGTTCAGTGTGTGTGTGGTAATCGGAGCTGCAAAAAGGCAAGCGCACACGCTCGTGAAGCTCCGCCCTCTGTCCCGGGAGCAGCAGCTCATTTGCATTTAAAGGGACACACACGAAAACTTTAAGTGATTTTAACAGGCTATAAAAACATATCTGTGGGGTGTATTTTGAGCTAAAACTTCACATACACACTCTGGGGACATCAGAGACTATATTCTTGTGAAAAGTGCATATAAAACCCCCTTTAAAGTCCCATGTTCCCAAAGGCAAACGTCATCATTGGATTGAGCTTAACCGCACCTGTTCTTCATTGCTTCTCAGCTCTTCTTCACTGAAAGGCCGAACTTTTAAGTAAACTCGAAGCTGCTGTTGCTCAGAGATCTCAGCACTCTCGCTCTGCACACAAACACCATACAGCATTATATATAAACAAAGATGGACATTTATGTGTTATAAATTGATTTGCAATCTTATAACCTGTGATGTTATGGAGGAAACTCCAGAAAATTCTGGAAGAGCCGCATGATGAGGTTCACAAGCCGTCGACTCCATCGCCAGCACTGTGTCTTCATCCATATCCATAACCGTCGCCATGATTATACTGTTATATAACAGTTATGTTCTGACAGCAAGATCAGTTTAACAAACTTGTGACTTGAAACTTGTGTCAGTGGTTTAGAGAAGAATAAACGTTTGAAACCATTTCAAACATGAGAACGAGCTTTAATAGCACATGTGAGATGTTACCCAGCATGCACTAGCCACACCTGCTCATCAATCAGCTCTTAAAGACATGCAGCACACCTGTAAGTTCATTAGGGTGTAGATCACGTCAAATCAAGGGTGCATTCTGGGCTTTCCTGACTAAAAGTTGTAAATATATTTAGCTTTAAATGTGTATGATGTATAAATAAGATGGTAGAGTTCCCTGAACCTAAAATATTGGCAACTTTACAATAAGGTTCATCGATTAATGCATTACCTAATATGACCTAACCATGAGCAATACTTTTGTTACAGTATTTCTCAGTTAATAAAAATAGAGCTGTTCATTGTTTGTTCACAGCGCATTAACTAATGTTAACAAGTACAACCTTTGCTTTTATTGACGTTTTAGTAAATGTTGAAATTAATATTAACTAAGATTAGTAAATGCTGTAGAAGTATTGTTCTTTCTTAGTTCATGTCAACTAAAGTAGTTAACTAATGAACCTTATTGTAAAGTGTTACAGAAATATTTATATTCGTAAAAATTCACATTTCAGGGTTTATGAGTGCTGGACATTTAATTTTTCATATTAAACATTATGTCTTTAAAGTATGATGGTATTAATTCATAATACATTTAACATTATTGCATTAACAAAAAGTGATTTAATTTTACAGCACTAATCTTTAAAACTTTCATATTTAGTAAACCGTGTAAACTTGCTTCTGATCATCAATGTATTAAATATCACATTAACCAAGTTCAATAAGTGATGTAAAAGTATTGCTTATTGTTAGTTCACGTTAATATCGAGGTTAACTAATAATTTGACAGACTGTATATATAATTTCACTGGGGAAAGACATTTAGCTTCAGTTACAGTGTTTGAAAGGTATTTTAACTCTTTCAGTTTATGCTTTTGGGTAGTTTAACCTCTTATTTGGGTTTCTAAAAATTAAATCCTTGCCCATCTCACACAAACACTGATTTCTCAGATCATGAGTTTCATTGAATCGCAGGTTTGAAACTCACTTCAGCAGAACTGGGTGAGAATGAGGACTGGAACACAACTACTTTAAGTTTGTTTGAAAGAGCAATAATCTTTTAGTTAGGGTGCTTGAAAAGCTCTTCCACACAAGTATCTTTGCTTTTTGTCACTGTTTACACTTGTGCTTAGAATCATAAAAAACATTTTTTCTTCCTCATACATCACAAATTTTCCCACGCTTTTCATGAATTCTCAAGTTTTGAACTACAGTATTCAACATTTGAAGTTAATAGAAGTTATCCTAAGACAAGAACGGGTAATGTTCAAAACTCATGAATAACTTTGAGAGGTTTTGATCCACTTCAAATGTGGACTACTGTAGTTTCTCCAGAACCAATATTGGAACGCAACAGCTTTCCCTTTTAAGTTTGTTACAAAGGAGAAAACAATGCTTTCTAACAGAACGTGTACAAGTGTGTGTGTGTGAGAGACGCGTTAAGTGACGCCGGGCTCGGTGCTGATGATCTCTGTGTGTGTGTGTGAATAAACACAGCAGTCAGATGTCAGAGATGACGTGTTTATTAAGCATCTGTGATGGTGACCTCCACGCCGGGCTCGGTGCTGATGATCTCTGTGTGTGTGTGTGTGTGTGTGTGTGGGTGAATAAACAGCAGTCAGATGTCAGATGACGTGTTCATTAAGCGTCTGCGATGGTGACCTCCACCTCGACGCCGGGCTCGATGCTGATGCTGGTGATCTGCTTCACGATCTCAGAGGGACTGTGCAGGTCGATCAGCCGCTTGTGGATCCGCATCTGGAAGCGGTCCCAGGTCTTGGACCCTTCGCCACACGGGGTCTTCCGGGTCGTGATGCGCAGGGTCTTCAGGAGAGGAGAGGAACACTTTACTCACAGCACTGATCATCATCACAGGACACTTACAGTAACTCCAGTTACACAGATTAAAGCAGTGCTTCTCAAACTTTCTTGGCCACGCCCCCTTTAAAAAAACTTGCACTCATATACATTTTAAAAAAAATATGTCATTGAATCATAACAGTAAGAGAGAATAGAACTTAAACTTAATTTAAATAAACATTTAAATAGTTAAGTGATGCTTTGGATGAACACCATAAAAGCACCATTATACAGGTGAGAATATCACACAACAGTTCATGCATTTCAGTAATTCAAATTAAAAGGTGAAACTAATATTTTTAATATATAGAATCTATATACATGTGCATGATCATACTTTTCAGAGGGCCGACATTTCTGTACTTAAAATCCTTTTTTATTTCAATTTAATTTAATTTTCTGTGATTTTAAATTTGGGTTTTATAAGCCATAATAAAAATAACGTTTGCAGGATATTCTAGTTTCTCGAGTTGGCCCTGTAAGCCCGTTTGCAGAGCGCAGCTTGTGATTGGCTGAAGTGCTTCTACGGCGAGCGGCTTCTACGCTGGGCTTGTTCCAGAAGAACGAGTGTAATTATACAGCGGCAACGAACGGCAAAGACAGAGCGCTAAACACTATTCACGCACTTAAACGCCGTCAGAACATCTTTTTTTGTCCTGAAAGCTTATTTTGATCATTTTTTCCAATTGTTAAATGCAATTTTTTTTGAGATTGTCATTTTTCTGATCTCCCGTGCCTCACACTCCAAGAACCACTGACTTAAAGTAACGCATCAATCTATATATCAGTAACTTTAATTAAGTAATGCAAGTTACATTGATTCCGCATTTATTCACCTCTACTGTACAGACTGGCTTATTCAGTTCACTTTTGCTGTGAAAGAGCCTTTACATCGGCAAAAAATGGTTTTGTCATTAAAATACAAAGCCAGTAAGACCAGCTCTGGTCCGAAAAAAATAACGTAATATTACTTTTTCATAAAACGTAACAAATTAACGCAAATAGTTACTTTTTAGGGAGTAACGTGTCAGGGGAAAGTTACTCGGCATCTGCAGGGTTTTTACCCGCACCAATATTAAAGTACGGGCAGAGTAGAGCAACGTCTATGGTAACAAATCATAAAACGACCACACCATTTAAACCAAATACAGGCTGACAAAAGTTTGATAAACCTCACATTTCAGCCTTTAAAAAAGGAATGTCAAAATAAGACATTTGCTTCTATTCGATTCCCCAGTTAACAATGTTACGCAAAAATATTGTTCGACTTGCCAGTAGGTGGTGCTTATGGAAAAGCAGAAATAACGGTTACCCTGGTAAAAACAGTTAATTAATAAGCTGCGCTTAACGGTGAATTTTCCTGAAAGGCGGTGCGCACGAGATGATGCGCGTCAGCGGTGCGCACGAGATGATGCGCGTCAGCGGTGCGCACGAGATGATGCGCGTCAGCGGTGGGCACGAGATATGCGTTAGCGGTACGCACGAGATGATGCGCGTCAGCGGTGCGCACGAGATGATGCGCGTCAGCGGTGCGCACGAGATGATGCGCGTCAGCGGTGCGCACGAGATGATGCGCGTCAGCGGTGCGCACGAGATGATGCGCGTCAGCGGTGCGCACGAGATGATGCGCGTCAGCGGTGCGCACGAGATATGCGTCAGCGGTGCGCACGAGAGATGCGCGTCAGCGGTGCGCACGAGATGATGCGCGTCAGCGGTGCGCACGAGATGATGCGCGTCAGCGGTGCGCACGAGATGATGCGCGTCAGCGGTGCGCACGAGATGATGCGCGTCAGCGGTGCGCACGAGATGATGCGCGTCAGCGGTGCGCACGAGATGATGCGCGTCAGCGGTGCGCACGAGATGATGCGCGTCAGCGGTGCGCACGAGATGATGCGCGTCAGCGGTGCGCACGAGATGATGCGCGTCAGCGGTGCGCACGAGATGATGCGCGTCAGCGGTGCGCACGAGATGATGCGCGTCAGCGGTGCGCACGAGATGATGCGCGTCAGCGGTGCGCACGAGATGATGCGCGTCAGCGGTGCGCACGAGATGATGCGCGTCAGCGGTGCGCACGAGATGCGCGTCAGCGATGTGCACGAGATATGCGTTAGCGATGTGCACGAGATATGCGTTAGCGATGTGCACGAGATATGCGTTAGCGATGTGCACGAGATATGCGTTAGCGGTACGCACGAGCTGCGCGTTAGCGATGCGCACGAGATATGCGTTAGCGGTATGCACGAGATGCGCGTTAGCGGTGTGCACGAGATGCGCGTTAGCGGTACGCACGAGCTGCGCGTTAGCGATGTGCACGAGATATGTGTGTACGAGAGCGGGTCTCACCTTGGTGGGCATCCGCACGGGGCCCTTGACCTTCAGGCTCTTCTCTTTGGCACCTCGGATCAAATCAGCGCAAACTACAGAGAAAACATGATTAATGAAGACCCATCCGACACACACACACACGAGTGTTCAGGGGAAAAGGGCTCAGAATAGCGTATAGTATAACTCATACGTAAGTCGTTCACATGTTATCCTCCTCATTGCCGTGTTTAGCACAGGTTATCAAACACACACACTGTCATAAACGCACACACCTTTCTCCAGAGACTTGACGTTACGGCTGGTCAGTGTGATGCGGATCCGGTGGATCGCGACCTCGGCCTCGACCGGGGCCTTACCAGTGTCTTTAAACGCCTGTAAACACACACGCTGTTATTAAACATCTTTACACTCACACATAACACTTATAAACACACATACTAAACTGAAGACCTGCACCAATAAAACTAATACTACCTTTATTCAGAATATATACACTGCCGTACAAAAGTTTGGGACTCGTACGATTTTTTAAAAGTCTCTTCTACTCACCAAGGCTGCATTTATTTTATATATATAGAAAAGTAATAGTGGGAAATAATTTCAAATAACGTTCTATGTGAACATATAGTAAAGTGTTATTTATTCCTGTGATTTAAAGCTGAATTTTCAGCATCATTACTCCAGTCTTCAGTGTCACATGATCCTTCAGAAATCACTATAATATGATGATTTGATGATCAAGAAACATTTATGATTATTATCCGTGTGAAAATAATAATAATCCAGAATTCTTTTAATGGAAAGTTTAAAAGACAATTTATTTGAAATATAATATTTTGTAACATTATAAATGTCTTAACCGTCACTTTATCAATTTACTGCATCCTTGCTAAATAAAGTATTGATTTCTTTCATTTCTTCGCAAAAAAATAATTTCTAACCCCAATCTTTTGAATTATAGTTTTTAATGTTACAAAAACGTTCTATTTCAGATAAATGCTGTTCTTTTGAACTTCCTATTCAAAGAATCCTGCAAAAATTGTACATGTATTTAACATTGATAATACTGAATGTTTTTGAGCATCATATTATAGTGATTTCTGAAGGATCATGTGACACTGAAGACTGGAGTAATGATGCTGAAATTAAGCTTCGATCACAGGAATAAATTACACTTTACTATATATTCACATAGAAAACTGTTATATTAAATTGTAATATTTTACAACATTAGTTTTTTATTAAATAAACGCAGCCTTGGTGACCATAAATCTTATGAGATATTAAAAAACTTATATCCCAAACTTTAACAGTGTAAATTTATCCACAAATGTCAAAGAATGTGGCTGATCGATACTGTATTTTTATATATTTAGAAAAAAAGACCCATTTGTGCCAAAATTTAAAAATGTATACATTAAGTTGTGTTCTCAGTATTTCCTCCTTTACACGGAGGTAAACAACTGATATTATTGGTGTTTTGTTGCACAATAAACTATCCAGAAAAACAAGGTAACTCTAAAATGCAACGGGACTCGGAATTTTTAAATGTTCGTAGGTTACTCTACTAACTTACTCATGAAGAGATTAACCATTGCAGAATTATATTACTGTGACTAATACGAGTTTCTAGTAGGAAATCGGACATGAAAGTCCTCAAGTAGCGTTAGCATTGCCAAGTTTCCCACAGCATCGCCTTGTCTTTGTTAAAGTAGAGCATTTCTACATATAAACATCTAGATTGCGTGGAAAATATATGAATGAGACTCTAAATATAATGTTGGCCTCCCCAAACTATAAAAGCGAGAATAAACCTGTCATTCTCCGTGATTTCGGTTCATTAAGTCAACGTACAACAAAGCCCTGACGAACTCGGAAACTCGACATGAGAAGTGGGACATTTCCGTTAGCACGTGAAGCTAGCATGTGTAACGTTACAAACACTTTTGATTACTTAAAGCCTTAAATATAAAGTTAAAACAAACATAGAAAAAGAAAAACAAGCAAACGCTTGGCATAAAACGGTTAATAAAATAATATTTGACCGCGAATGTCTCAGAAACCACGAGCACTCAGAAAAATCATCAGCGCCGCGTTTTTACTCTGATGCACAAACACACCTAAACACAAACACAATATGCGTCAAAAACACTTATGATATTGGTATAACTTCAAATTACCATGATTATTAATTCCTGACCGACTTATTCGTATCAAAGGCTGAGAAGAACAGCGGTGAGTCAGGAAGAGCAACGGGATCTCAACGCGATCCTTCTCGAAAGGACGGAAAAACGGCCTGCTCGAGCTTTTATACGCAGCATACGGGCACTGCGTGACGTCGGCGCCTCGTCAGCACTTCCGCCGGAACAAGAGTATTTAAGCGGGAACTTTTTTATTATTATTTTTTGCTTAGTGAGATCCCTGAGAATGAAGGCCATTATAACGGATAAATGAACATGGCTACAATACATTTAAGATAAATAATTCTATTTAAAAAAAAAATGAAACTGAACACACATTTTAACATTGTAATTCATAAAACAGATTTTTTTCTTTTCTTTTTTTAGTGGGACCACTCGAATAAATGAGTGTGGCTTCAATATATTCATTAAAAAAATCAATTGAAAAAAATTAAACTGAACAGAAATTTTAACATTGTAACTCATAAAACAAAAAACACATTGAATGTAATTTTTTCTCAACCTGAATAAACTTTCCACACACACACACACACACACACACACACACACACACACACACACACACACACACACACACACACACACACACACACACACACAAACAAAAAACAATTGGTAAAGTGAGTCCTTCTCGTGTTTATTGATCATTCAGTACTGTGGACAGTATTAACACTGGACCAAATCTCTCCTCTCCTCACATAGCAGCAAAGGTCGTCTGAACACACACAGAAACACACACACACACACCTCTCATCAGAAACACACACAGCTGCCACAGCCTGCCTTCCCTAACACACTCCTGACTCGGATAGTCAGCGAATAAATAACGTTCTCTTTGGATGATGTTATCAGTATTAGATTCATCAGCTGTGGCAACACACACACACACACACACACACATATATATATATATATGGGATTCTGTCTTAGGCTATACATGTACAACAGTAGTTCGTAAAATACATTAAAGTAAAATATGCATGATTAGCAATAGCAGGCCATTATCACAGAATGGCATTACAGAGACATTAAAAACACATAATTATGGCTGGAATGCTATTTCATCTATCCATATCATCCATCCTCTAAATGATATATATGCACCATATTACAAATACATTAACAATATGGCTCACATAACCCCAACATACACACACACACACACACACACACACTTTGAAATGTTGTGAAAGCGAGGAGAGGGTCTGTCGCAGCACCAGGGCTTCACACTGTCCTTTAGCAGCATTATCCATCAGATTATTGCAGGAGCGTCACTCATACACACTCGTGTTGTGATTGTACCAATGAACAGGAGAGATCCTGTAATCCCACACACACACGTCCACGATTCAGCAGCAATAAATGAACGACTTCACTCATTTAGATGACCTCATGGAAGCGGGTCATTCGCCACTACAGATCTACAGGGTTCCTGAAGCTATCAGACACCTTAGCTTTAGCTTTAGCTTGTTTTACAATCGCGTGGACACATTTCTTAACGTCTGAGGAATACTTTTGAACTGCAATGTAAACATGCGTAATGTAACATGAACTGCAGTGAATGTTAAACATGTTATTCTTGTTTTACAAAAGAAATCATTGTGTAATGCTGCCTGTTGTTTAGTGTTTAGTTACAGAGTGTGTTTGTTGGGTGAAACCTTTGCTAGTGTTATAGAATGACTTTTTGTTTTTGTGCATTTTGGATGTGAAATTGACTGAAAGTTGGTTTGGAGAACTGTGTGAAGAGTTTAAAAAGAAAGAAAGATCATAAGTATTGAAGAATGTGCCCTAGCGATTGTAAAAAAAAACTGTAAATGTTGTATATACTTGCTAAAGAGATTTTGCTTGAATTGACCTTTTTTGGCTGAAGCCTCATTTTCTGAGACACTGACAGTTTGATATTTTGTGCAATAAAGCAAAACAACAACAACATTAAAAACAACACTGTATGAAGTGTACCTGTAAAAAATATGACACATATAGCATTGTGTATATATGCTTAAAATCTTCTAAAGGCTAATTATGATATCTAAAGTAATTTATGACAGTTACTTTCACAAAATAAAGGGCATATTATTTTTTCTGAAAGTGCTATTATGAAACATACGCCCCAAATGGGGGTTCTCTGAATGTTTAAGCTTTTAACAACCTTCAACTTCCGACAAACTAAATAAAAAAGACATTTACAGACTCTGTCCAAACAACTACACACACACACACACACACACACACACACACACACACACACACACACACACACGTGTCTCTAGCAGTGTTGGGGAAAGTTACTTTTAAAAGTGACGTGTTACAATATTGTGTTACTCCCTAAAAAGTTACTATTTGCGTTACGTATTTATTTTTTATGGACAGTTATGTGTTACATTACTTTTGCATAACTTTTTCTCACCTGGGCTTGCTGGTTTATTTTGTAATAACAAAAAAAAGTTATATTATTGGCAAATGTAAAGGTATTTTCACAGCAAAAGTGAATTGAATAAGCCTCAGACTGAAGGAAATGCAAATTCACAAGTGTACAGTAGAGGTCAATAAATGGGGGGGGGGGGGGGAATTACTTGCATTACTTTATTTGAAACTCAGATATTTGTAACTCTGAGGGCCCTATTTTAACGATCTAAGCGCATGGTCTAAAGCGCACACTACAAGCGCAGTTTAACGACAGGAAAAATGGTCGGCGCTCCCGGCGCATGGTCTATTAGGGTCGTCCCTATTCTCTTAGTGAGTAATGGGTGTGATAAAATAAACAAACAAACAAACAAGCGGAAAGACTGAACGCTTCTCTAACGAGGAAACGGATCTGCTCGTGCGCGACATTAAAGCTGTGTGTGTGTGTGTGTGAGGTTAAAGCGTGCAAGCACACCATCTATGGGACAAAGTGAGTGTAATAAGCAGAGTGTGTGTGTGTGTGTAATAAACAGAGTGTACGTGCGTTGTGTGACCCGACTATAGGCTCATATTACTAACCCGCTCTTTAAATAGCAAAAACAATACTTTGCCATTGACTTCAGAGCAGGTTTTGTGTTGGTCAATGGCTCAGTCTATTTTGGTAAGGGTCCAACAATGCTCCTGAACACACACGTGGCTCTCAGACCAGCAGCTCATGGGTGCACAGATGAGCGATAATGGATTTGCAATTTAAACAACGTTTAGATGGTCCAGATCACACGGTGGACCTGCGCGGGAACACGTCCACAACGCATCCCTGAAGTGTCGGCAGAGCTTGTGTCCACTAAACTCTCATCGACACGACAGCCATCGCCACTGGTCCTCAACAAACTCGTCTCCATACGCGCGTGATGACGCCGATCTTGAAACAGATAAGAACTGCATAATATAATGTTCCGATACAATCTGACCTCTGACCTGTAATGCTGCCTGAATCATAATCATACACTGTTGGTTCATTGGCCAGAGGAGAACTGAGACTGAGTCTGGTTTCTCACAAGGGTTTTTTCTCCATTCTGTCACTGATGGAGTTTCGGTTCCTTCACTGTCGCCTTTCTTCGCCTTTGTCGTCATTGGGTTTTGGCTCGCTTAGTTGGGGGACATTTCATTTTATATTTAACAATATTAGAACAACATTATTTTCCTGTTATCTCTGTAAAGCTACTTTGAAACAATCTGTATTGTAAAAAGCGCTATATAAATAAAGGTGGCTTGACTTGACAACGTGGCGCAGGACTTGAAAATGAAAACTGCGTTGGCGTGACAAAAAAACTAGCACAAAACTCTTGCGTTGCGTCTGGCACCGGGTGTATGATAGGGCCCAGAGAGTTTTAAATTTAAAAGTAATGCACTACTTTACTCGTTACTTTAAAAAAGTAGTCTGATTATGCTTTACCCCCAACACTGGTCTCTAGAGCAGTGAATCTCAAACCCACACACACACACACACTCATACTGAGGCTTTCCTACTCAACTGCTGCATTCTGGGACAGATCATGTGACCGATCACATCATATCTGTGCGGACTCCCGTTAGTAGCCGACACATTGCGTCACTGGCCATTTGCATAAAGTCGAGTCCCTTGTGTCGCCTCGAATCGCCAACTCTCACTGAAAACGAATGACTTTGCAAAATCGCTGTCAATGCGAAAAACCTTCATTTGATTTAGAGACTAAATCTTCAGCTTATGTTCAGAGAGAAGTCAAGGTGATGTCACAGATTGTATTTTGTAGTTCTATAAGCCGAGACAGCAAAAACTGGTTCATCGTTAGCCTTGATCAGTGCAACAGCCAGCATTCGGGTGGATGAGGTTGAATAAAGTAAGAGAGAGAGTGTGTGTGTGTGATTCTTCATCCTTCTTTCCCTTTGTTGGTGTGAATTGTGAAGCATTCCTGCGCTGGTGTCCTTTGAGGCCCTTACAACGAGCAGCAGCATGAAGGCAGACAGCCATCAAAAAACAAAAAACATAACGAGATGAGCCTTCCTCTCTATAGCTATGAAGGTTTTGGTTGCCTTTGGCTGTAAATAGTTGTGACATGGTCACTAAAACGCTGGTAGTTCAGTACCCAACAGTTCATAAGCCATACAACAAACAAAGAGATGGAAACAACATTAGATCAATGATCTTTTAGCCTTGATGGAACTTCAGCACCGCTAGTGTTAATAATGAGAGGACATTAAAACTATGCACTGTCTCTGTCGGCATTTTGAGAGCTAAACGTCACTGCAAACTGAGCTCTGCTTCTTAATATTCAGTTACAGTAAACACCTCTATAGAACATAAAACGAGTAATGCATCTGTAATCTCTTGAATGAGCAAACCTGTGATACTGTCCTCAAGACTTTTCTTTAGGAATGCACAATATATCAGCCACCATATCGGTATCGGCCGATATATGTTAATTTTTCATGTAATCGTTATCGGCCTAATAAGAAAATATGACCGATATATTAAAGCCGATAAATAATGGTATTATTTCCTACCGCTGAGACATTTCACTGTTCAACATGATGGTTTTGAATTGCTTGAAATATGATTGGAATCACTTTAAAAAAGGAAAATACAGTTATGCGCAGCACAAGTCTGTCATATCGGCTACATAAAATGATTATGGCATAACATTATAATCGTAGGCTTAGGAAATGGATTTTAATTGTGAGACTTGTAATCAGGCCCTCAAAAATTCTATAAAAATTTGGATTTAGATTTATCGGCCAATATATCGGTTATCGGCTTTCAAATATAAAGAGTTATCGGTTACCGGTATCGGCCAAAATGTTCATATCGGAGCATCCCTACTTTCCTTTAAAATGCGGTGTTTTGTAGGACTGTGCTTGTTTGAACTTGATTAAGAGCTAAGTTGATAATAAAAAGTGCACTTTGTTTGTTTCTGAATGTATTTGGGCTACTGGAAGGCTTGGTGGAAGCGAGGCAGGGTGGTGGTTGTATTCAGAGATGGTGGGTGTGTGTAACTGGGAGCGAGTGCATTGCTTTGCGAGTGGGAGATTGTGTGAAGAAGGCTAAGAGGCTCCGGTGTGTCTTGTATGGGCGTGGCCAGAAGCCCCTCCTCTTGGTTGTAAGCCACTCCCAAAGTAGGCCCCGCCCCCTGGCTGTAAGGCAGAAAATTAAACAGTGGAGACAGAAAGTCCAGGGACGACGTCGCCTCTCCAGTCACCGTGGCGGAAGCGCTCAGCTTGGGTGTATCTTCAGCCTGTAGCTCGAGGAGATAGCTTTCGAGCTCCGCCCTTAGTGGCGGTGCTGGTGAGTAAGAAGCATGACCTAGAGGATATCTTAGCGTGAGTGGCCCGGATGCTGGTGAGGATTGAGACTCCATTAAATCGACAGGCTCCGCCTTCACCCTAAGCAGCTCATGAGCGTGGCTTTTCTTAACATGGCGGGTAAGATGATCCTTACGGCCGAATCGCTGAGCGCAATACTGGCACAGAAAGTCCTTGCGTCCCGTATGCACCACCAGGTGGCGTCGCACGTCCTTACGGGTATAAAAGCGCCGTTCGCATTGATCGCACTGATGCCGCTTCTCTTTAGTCGCGGTAGCGCTTTTCCCAGCATGCCCGCGCAGGTGTTCCAGCAGCAGGGGAGTGCTCGGGTACGACTGCAGACACACCTGGCAGGTGAGGTCTCCACGGTGAGCAGCGTGAAGGGCTTGGTGCCTTCGAAAGCCAAGTTTGGTGTTGTAGCTCTTGCCGCATTCCGTGCAGCTGAAAGCCTCCTTGTTGGGGTCGTGTGTGTGGAGGTGGTTCTTCAGGTGATCTTTACGGTGGAACATCTTCTCACAGTAGCTGCACTTGTGGGTCTTTTCTGGCGAGTGTGTGGCCATGTGCCTATGGACACAAATATGCATTAGTGTACACTGACCATAGCAGGAGCTATTCCTTTTGATGACCAAATGTCATATAATAGGGGCTTTCACACCGGGTAATTCTAGGAACTGAGTTCATCGTTCACCTAACCTAGCCACCAGTGTGGTTCCCCGAAAACTAATGGTTCCCTTAGGAACAAAATCCTAGTTACATTTGCACCGCCAGTAGGAACTCTGAAGTGAAGTAAGACACGCTAGTTGTTGTGACCTTTATATTGAAGGTGCACAGACCTTTATCTTGATGGCACTGAGAAAGCCAGAGCCTGAGCTCACAGTGCTCACATTCTCTATGTTCATTAGTTTACGATCTGTCTAACAGTCCTGTCTAATACGTTATTAGATAGAACTGTTATACAAAGAAAGAAGGCAGTATTTGAAAAGTTATTAGCGTTTGCCGTGTGATTGATGTCCATTGTTGCTAGCTGAGCAGAAAAACCCCAAAATTATGTTTCTCTTGGTCCCCTCAAAGTTGCGTTGGATTTTCTCCTCAGTGTAAAGGTTAAAAGGCGCATCTATCACTGTTTTACAAGTTCATAGAGTTAGTTTCTGAAGTAAATATATAGGCTATAATCTTATAAGAGCTTTTTCTTAAGCTGTTTTAAAAATGGCGGGTGCTGGTCAGTGTATCAGTGCACACATAAGACACTGGTAGCTCCTATAGTGCTGGTTTAGACCCAACTCTGAAGTAGGAGGTAAATTAGTTCCTCCAAAAGGAGTTCCTAGAACTAAAATCATTCTTAGTTTCTGCGGTGCGAACATGCCAAAAACCGGGTACTTCAGCCAAATAGTTCTAGAATGAAATTGAGTCTTGGAAAATGTGTTAAGATTTTACGAAGAACTCTATGCAAACATACTAGTTTTATATTGTGAAAGTCTTCACAACACCTTAACATTGACAACACAGAACAAATAACTGGAGAACAGGTGAAAGGAATCATTAATCAAACATACAGGAAACCAGGTAAAATGACAGGGTGCACAGGCAAACTTAATGCCCAGGAGCTGGAGGAGCCAGGAGCAAGAGTAGCCAGGAGCAGGATGGGCTAGGAGCAGGAGAAGCCAGGAGGAGGAGGAACCAGGAGCAGGAGGAGCCAGGAGCAGGAGGAGTTAAGAGCAGGAGGAGCTAAGAGCAGGAGGAGCCAGAAGCAGGAGTAGCCAGGAGCAGGAGAAGCCAGGAGAAGGAGGAGCCAGGAGCAGGAGGAGCTAGGAGCAGGAGGAGCCAGGACCAGGAGATGCCAGGAGCAGGAGTAGTCAGGAGGAGCCAGGAGCAGAAGGAGCCAAGAGCAGGAGGAGCCAAGAGCAGGAGGAGACAGGAGCAGGAGGAGACAGGAGCAGGAAGACAGCAAGATGATCCAAGGCAAGGTCGCAGGAGGGGGGAGCCATGGTGGAGGCCTAAGAGGAGGGACCAGGGACGCGATCTCCTGTGACAGAGCCGGCCGTCAATAATATCCATTGGAGCCAAGGAGACAAAGATCCAGGGTGACAGCGCAGGTCTAGAGGGCCAAGGTGCAGTTGACGGTTCTCGGGACAGAGGCAGAGGCGGGGACCTGGAAGACCGCGGTGGAGTAGGAGCAACCGAGAACAACGGCAGAGACTTAGGGATGGCGGAACCGAAGGTCCGTAGGGATGGAGGGCTGAGGCATAGCCGGAGGCCAGGAATTCCGTTGTGGAAACAGGGTGACGCCTGACCAAGGTGAAGATGGAGGGACGAAGGAGCCAGTGGGATGAGGGACCCCGGTTGAGACGAGGGAGCATGGAGCCAAGGTGGAACTGAAGGGCCGGAGGCCCGAGGTGGAGTCTGGTGCTCAGTGGCTGGAGGCAGAGAGAGGGGTTCCTCACACCAAGATGTAGCCGGGGACTGGAAGATTTGAGGCGGATCCACACCACCAGATGGAACTGAGCATAAGCCGAGGGACTGACAGAAAAACAGCGGTGACAGGTTTTGGGGAACTGGCTGGCTTTGGTAGAGGAGGTGGGAGAGGAAGAGTGGGAGGGATCACAGGGTGCGAAGACAACATGGGGCTGGGGTGTGTTCCCCGTACAACGCCATAACTCTGTGCTTCACTACCATAGTATAATGCATCGTTGAAGAAGTCAACTAGCTAGTCACGACTGTTTCCCGGAACCTTATTGTCGCAAATTGGCCGTTCAACCACGTTGGTTAATAATGTCACACACATAGGGGAGTAATAACTATTTTTAATTAATCTGTTTGAGATCGAATTAATACTAGATGTTTTGCTATAATTAAGAACATGGCATCTGAGGACTTTTTCTCAGTTATTTTGCTTAATTTACGGATTGACACTTACAAAAATGACACTTTAAACATCTTGACAAACTAACAGACTTAAATGACATTTGTATGTATTTTAAATTAAAGATATAGATTGTACTGAATGTCAGCTTACTCAAGATTAGGATTTATTGAGTACACATGTCATGCAAACATGAAACTCTGCTTCTAACCACAGGTTGAGAGCTGTCGTTCCAAACACACAACGATGCTGTTTGCGATGCTGTTTGCGAATGTTCGTTGGAATGATGGTTTCGGGAAACAAAGACTTGTTGAACTGCTGATAAATACGGAACTTGTGACCTTACTGGTCTAACGATGCTTTTGGGAAACGCACCCCACGACGGGACCAGTGTAGAAACAGGAGACTCGGCTAGGCGGAACCAGCGGTGATGGGAGATTAAGGGAATATATCACAAGCAGAGGCCAGTAGCAGCTCAGCATCAGTGGCGGGAGTGTGGGCGGGGCTCCATTCCATGCCCTCGAATACCACAAGAACTACCTCTGGAATAGGCGTTGTTGCCGGCTCGCGCACCTAGTCACGTCGTTGGGCTCCGGCTCCGGGATGGAGTACGGCTCAGGTTGGTCTTTTGGCTCGTTGTCCGAGGCAGGCTCTGGCTCCGTGTCTGGGGCTGGAGTGGGGCTGGAGTCATGAATGCAGCAAAGTTGTCCTCCCTCATAAGGACCACTCCCTGGGAGGCGTGCCCTGAACGAGCGAGCGGTCGGGAGAGTGCGTTTGGTGTCCAGGGAGTGGTTTTTCTGCTCCAGGCTCAACAGGAAAACAGAAGGAAGGTCCATGGTGATGGAGAGGGGGGGGGGGTGTATGGAATAAAAAATGCAGCAAAAATACTGAATTTGGTTCTGTGTTTTGTAATGGGCTGTTATATCTAATGAAGGGCAAGACAGGAATAATCCAAGGAAACAGTGTTTAATTCAAAAATACAGGAACACTCAGGGAAACTGACTTCATAGCACCTTAACATTGAGGACACCGAACAAAGAGCTGAATAAAGACAGGACTTAAATACACAGAAGAACAAAAGAGCTATTATTTGGAGAAAAGGAGAAAGTAGAGAAGAGAAGAAAGTCCCCCTGCGGTGAAAACCCATCTTTTAATGTTGTTTATACGTCTATGTGGTGTTTTTAATATGCTTTACGACAAACCATGCGTAAATTCATAAGTCGACAGCATTGCTGAGTATTTTCTCCTTAAAACTGCAGTGAACCAAAGACACACTCCCAAACACGGTTTGAAATCGCTGGTGTTTCTGACGTCACAAACTACCTTGTAACCAATCAGATCAACGTGTGATCATCAACGAGTGGATCTCTGAGTGAGTGAGTGATGAGTGGAGGCGTGTTGTAATATAGTAATTTGCCAATAGGTGTCACTGTTGTATTGTGCCATCTAGTGTGCTGGTACAGTTCTATTCTTCTTCTTCTTCGTTGCTTTTATCTCTCGTTACTTCCGTAATAAAAAAGCACGTGAAAATTCAATAGGTTATGGGCCTAGATCTTCGCTAAAGCAAAGAAGAGGTACTTTTTACACAGGATTTTTTTTTGTTGTTGTGTGAAATAGACAGTGTTCTGGAACTCACAATGGAGGATAAACTGTTTATTGAAAAGCTGAGTGGGCCAGAGAACTGGGCAACGTGGAAATTTCAAATGGAACATTTGATGAAAGCTAAAGGACTATGGGGCATGGGGATGGAGACTGACAACGTGGCAGAAGGAGCAAATGCACAGGCAAGAGCAGATTTTGAAAAACGAAAGGAAAAAGCGTTTTCTGTGTTGGTGCTAAATGTGAGTATGCCTCAGTTGTACCTGATAACAAGCTGTAAGACCCCTAAGGAAGTGTGGAACACACTAAAAGGACATTTTGAGAGAGACACTCTTGCTAACAAGCTGTTTCTGAAAAAAAAAATACTTCAGATGTGAAATGAAGGAAGGAGAAAACATAACTGAACATTTGAAACGAATGAAGGAGTTAACTGACCAGCTAGGGGCAAAAGGTGCAGTGATTGAAGAGGAGTACCAGATTGTAACACTCCTGGGCAGCTTGCCTCCAATCTATGCTACAATTGTCACTGCACTGGAAACTAAGTTGGACAGTTTAACGGTGCAGTTTGTTCAGCAAGCATTAATAAATGAAGAACAAAAACAAATGTCTGCTGATGTTAACTATAGCGGTGCTATGTCCAGTGGTGCTTTATCCGGTGGTGCATCAGCAATGTCAACACAAGTTCGTAGTGATATGCAGGCTAACTCCAAGGCAATAAGAGCTGACAGACCTGGCTCATGGAGATGTTACAAGTGTGGGAAAGAAGGACATATCAAGCGTGACTGTCCAAGTAAGAAAAAACAGACTAAAACACACAAAGCTAAAAATGTAACATGTGACCATGATGAAGATTTGTCTGAAAGTGCCTTCATCGCCAGAGAGGCAAATCAGGATAAGATGACACAACAGGTCGAGTGGTTGATCGACTCTGGAGCCTCAAAGCACATGACGTGTCATGAAGAAATTCTCAAAGACTACCAGCAATTTCCAAAAGCACAGTCTGTGAAACTTGGTGATGGCAGAGTGGTTGACGCTCTAGGAGTTGGTAATGTTAAACTGAGAATGACATTAAAAATCAGTGATGTAAAAAATGTCACAATGTTTGATGTGCTGTATGTTCCAAAGTTATCCGGGAATCTCTTCTCAGTGGGAGCTGCTGTCAAAAAAGGAAATACAGTGCAGTTCAAGAAGTCTCGCTGTTACATCCGTAATAAAAATGGAAATCTCAGAGGAATGGGAACACAAAGATCTGATGGATTGTATCAGCTGGATGTAGATGGAAGTTTGCCCGCCTGTCACTGTGCATCAAGTGCATTAATAGCAACCAGTTTGTGGCATCAGCGACTGGGTCACACCACTAAGTTGAAGGAACTAAAAAAAATGGTGAATGGAGTGGACTTTCCTGAAGAGGAAGAAGTTCCTTTCTGTGAAGCATGTGTGGAAGGCAAGCTGTCTAGGAAGCCACATAAGCCAGTAGGAGAAATCCGTTCCAAAAGTAACCTACAGTTGGTTCATAGTGATGTCTGCGGTCCCATGCAGACTGAATCTATAGGTGGATCAAAGTACTTTGTGACTTTTATTGATGATTATTCTAGATGTTGCAAGGTGTGCTTAATGAAATAGAAGAGTGAAGTTCTTTCCAAATCTAGCCCATTGAGAAAATCTTATCCAATGAGTGCGGACAGAAAATAGCAAGACTAAGAACGGATAATGGTGGGGAATACACATCCAAAGAATTTCAAGAATACTTGAAGGCTCAAGGTATCCACCATGAGACAACTGTACCTCACAGACCTCAGGAAAATGGTGTTGCAGAAAGAAAAAATAGGACATTAATTGAAGCAGCGAGAACCATGCTCTCTCACGCTAAATTAACAAAGTCGTACTGGGCAGAGGCTGTAGCAACTGCAGCTTACATACAGAACAGACTTCCCACATCTGTTCTTAAACAAGTGACGCCCTACCAGAGATGGTGCGACAAACAGCCAAATATGAGTCACATGAAACTGTTTGGTTAAGTAGCTTATCCACATGTCCCAGACACAGAAAGAAGTAAACTGGACAAGAAGGCTGTGAAGCTTCGCTTCGTGGGATATGCCAACAATGCCAAATGCTATTGCTTGTACGACGAAAAAAAAAGAAAGATTCTTATTCGTTGGGATGTGATCTTCAATGAGTCAGACTTTGATTTGAAGCAAGAAGTGGACATTTCTTGTTCGGAGAACAAAGTTGTCATGAAAACTGACGAGAGAACACCAATCGATGCTACTGTCGATCAAACTGCTAGAGAAGGTGGCAGAATCAGAAAACCACCTAAGAGATATGGTTATGATGAGTTTGCCTACCTGGTAACTGTTGATCATTATGCTAGTGTTTGTCGTGTTGCAGAACCAAGCACACTGAAAGAGGCAATGCTGAGTCCTAATGCAAAGGAATGGCAGAAGGCGGCTGACTTGGAATATGAATCACTGCGGGAAAATTAGACGTGGGATTTAGTGAAATTACCAAAGGATCAAAATCAAAGTGACGGACAAGTGGAGAGATACAAGTGCAGACTTGTCGCTAAGGGTTACTCACAGAAGTATGGTGCTGACTACGATGAAACTTTTTCACCCGTGGTACGTTTTAGCTCAATTCGTACATTGTTGTCCTTCGCTGTCCACAATAACATGCATGTGCATCAGATGGATGTGGTAACCGCATTTCTAAATGGACACCTGGATGAGGAGATCTATATGGAGCAACCAGAGGGATACATCAGACCAGGGGAGGAAAATTTGGTGTGAAAGCTGAAGAAGTCATTATATGGACTGAAGCAGTCCCCTCGCTGCTGGAGCAAAACTTTCACAGAGTTCATGAAAAACATTGGTTTCAAACAGAGTACATCAGACCCGTGTGTGTTTGTGAGATCTCGACAGGAGCTGGAGATATTAGCTGTGTATGTTGATGATCTAATTCTGATCACAGAGTCGATGGAAAGCATGAAAGAGCTGAAACTCGCACTTAACAAGCGCTACAAGATGAAGGGCATGAGATAACTGTCCTATATCTTGGGAATCTCTGTCATCCAAGACAAAGAAAAAAACAGTGTGTTCCTTCATCAGAACCATTACATTGAAGCCATTCTTCAAAAGTATGGTATGCATGATGCATATCCCATTGCATCTTCAGCAGATGCAAATGTAAAGCTAAAGAGGAATGATGGTGTCAGCAAGGCTCTGAACCCAAGTGCTTACCAGTCTACGGTAGGTAGCCTACTGTATGCTGCGATGGCCACACGACCTGACATAGCACAAGCATTGAGCGTTGTATCAAAGTTCAATGCAAATCCAAGTGTTTCATATCTGACTGCGGTGAAGAGAATTCTACGGTACTTGAAGGGAACACTGAATCTCGCACTCAAGTATGAGCGGTCAGAGTCTGGAGCTTTGGTCGGTTTCTCAGATGCTGACTGGGCTGGAGACCAGGACGATCGTCGCTCTACAACCGGTAATGTGTTCTTACTGGGTGGAGGAGCGGTGAGTTGGCTCAGCAAGAAACAGTCAACTGTTGCTCTTTCAACAGCGGAGGCTGAGTATGTTGCACTTAGTCAAGCAGCTCAGGAATGTGTCTGGCTTAGACGACTTCTGAGTGATCTTGGAATGGATGCTACTCGTGTGGTGATCCTGGAGGACAACCAAGGATCCATTGCAATCGCAAAGAATCCAGTTGATCATTCAAGAACCAAGCACATTGACATTCGCTAGCATTACATTCGAGAATGTGTGCAGAATGGACAAATACAACTGCAATACTGTACCACAGATGACCTGAAGGCAGACATCTTTACCAAGCCATTGGTGAGACAGAAGTTTGAGTGTTTCAGGAGTGAGATTGGACATTGTTTCATTTAATCCTGTTTTAGTCTGATCTTAAATGGGCTAGACTGTTAACTATGTTACAGTGTAAAACTATTAACATGGAAAAAGGACTACAGGAAATTTTTTTTTTTTTTAATATAAGAAATTCTTTTACTAAGAAATGGCTTAGAATTTACCCATTGTAAAATTAAGTGGGAGTGTTGTAATATAGTAATTTGCCAATAGGTGTCAGTGTTGTATTGTGCCATCTACTGTGCTGCTACAGTTCTATTATTTTTCTTCTTCGTTGCTTTTATCTCTCGTTGTTATTTCCGTAATAAAAAAGCACGTGAAAATTCAATAAGGCGGGGCTCATTTGCATATGCATAGAACCATGTACACTAAATGAGGCAAGGGTGTCGAGTTACATTCAAGCTATTTTAAGGCATGATGAATTTTTTTCAATAATTTTTAAAAAAATATATCATTCTGTTGAGTTTTAAGGAAAATTAAATGTAGTGTCAAAAGAAAGTTTATCTACTCGCATATGTGCAAATTCAGAGAGAGTGGGTTTGCATCAGAGACCTATAATGGGCATTAAATTGTTTGTTAGAATACAAGTACCTACCGTAGGAGTTTATACTTTGAGACGAAGGCCTTGGTGCAATCAGTGTGTGTGCAGCGATACGGCCTTTCCCCCGTGTGGGAGTACGAGTGTACCTTCAGCTTCTCCAAGCTGTTGAAGGCCTTCTCGCACAACTGACAGGAGAAGTTCTTCCTTGCTTTCCCCTCTACTCTCCTCTTCCTCACTCGACAGTGTTCTGCCGCGTCGTTGGGAGATACTGTTGCCATGGCAACCTAGCGACAGCAAGCCATGCGTTGGACACGAGCGATACGTCCCGGCACAGAGAGCGCGTAAAAGCCCAAATCGTCAACACAGCAGAGACGTAAGGCCCTGAGAAATAGATAGCAACAAAAACAAACATTAAAAAAATACACTTTACAGATTTTACAGCTTTTTCTGAAGCCAAAAACCCATATAATAACAATAACTTACCATTTAATATATACATTAGCTAAAACTACATGAGTAAAGTTTGATGACATAACTTTGAAAAGCTTGAAGTTTGAAGATTTTATTCACTCAATAAAACGTTGTTAACATGTTCTAGCACATTGCTAACATGTTTT
Organism: Siphateles boraxobius; assembly: GCF_051911475.1. Classification (NCBI taxonomy): domain Eukaryota; kingdom Metazoa; phylum Chordata; class Actinopteri; order Cypriniformes; family Leuciscidae; genus Siphateles; species Siphateles boraxobius. Next base: position 148,859 of record NW_027508977.1, read on the forward strand.
AGCAAGTTGCTAACATGTTTTTCCATGATTATCACATTGCTAGTATGTTTTTAGCATGAAATAGCACTTTGCTAACACGTTTCTAGCATGATTTAACAAATTGCAACCATGTTTCTAGCATGAATTAGCACATTGCTAGTAGCCTGTTTTAACATGTTGCTAGCATTAATTGGCACAATCACTGAATAATAACAGTGCCATGCCATTGTAGTATGCAACGTAAACCACTTGTAAGCTGATGTATTTGTAAAGTGTAAATTCTGTGACGACAGTGATACGCTGCATTAATATAAAAATAAACAAAACATGCAATAAATACACGCCTAACATAGAATTCAAAACAATACAGGATATGTGTTGTGTAAAAGGAGAAGCTTCTTTCTGCATTACATGTAGGAATAACTCAGATCAGGCAAATGCTGTCAGTGGAATATTTTTTATCCAATTTTTTAATGTCATTCTTTTAAGGTACGTTTACATTATAGTAGATCGTTGTCATGTAAAAGTACCTTAAAAGAATGACATTAAAAAATTGTTTTTCTACTTCGTTTTCCGCGTACAGACGACAACATTGTCAAAATGATCCCCGTTCACACGGATTCGCGAGAACTGTTAAAAACGCTTTTATTCTGCCTCCAGGCCAGTAGATGGCGATGTCACTTTGTAAAGAAACACTAGAGTGAATACGTAACATGCAAGCGCATGAAAAACCCCTAAGGGGCATTTTACACAACACCGTTTTCAAGTAAAAACTTTTTATATGTTCATTTACACGACATCAGCGTTTTCAGGTGTGAAAATGTACGATTTTGAAAACTATACGTTATCATCGCCGTATAAACTACAAAAACGGAAATTTGTGAAGACGGTGACGTCATGCGTATTACATATTCAGTCTATAGGCGAGTAGTGTTTATTTACACTGTGACATCGCCACCCACCCGCCCTGGCAGCGTTTTAATCGTTTTCATGGATCCGTGTGAACGGAGATCGTTTTGACTCCGTTGTCGTCTGTACGAGAAAAACTCAAACGTTTCGTTTTTGGTACATCGTTGTGGTGTAAACGACCCCTCAGAATCTAGTAAAACTCTTTAATAACCGCAGCAGTGTTTCGCCTTCTCGTTTACAAAGCCTTGGGATTGCATTCACTTTATCTCAAAAACTCATAATAGTTTGACACGTTTTTAATGCTATGCAAACCCCTCACTTCACACAACTCATTCCATGTGCGTCTTTACTAGGCTATTCCAGCTGAATATTGGCACTGAAAAGTCAAAGGGCAAATGCCAATTTAAAGCTTTAATGTTTAATGAAACACCAGCCAGAATAAATGTTTTCTCCTTTATAACTGTTCCATGCTGGATTAGTCACTCTCTAACAACCCTGTAAATATTTAAACATTCTTTAAAAAAACAAAACATTTTTTTTAAACCAGTTAAATTATTCTGGTATGCCTTTTAACATCCAATCAGCTCTTCCACTTCTATGATTCTTGCAAATATGCAAAATTACTTAATGGCATCAAAATTTTAGTATTTCAATGTTGGCAATGCTTACTAGGCTAATTAAATGGCTAATATATTTAAGGCAAGGCAAGTTTATTAAGGCAAGTTTCATACACTATGGCAATTCAAAGTGCTTTACAGAAAGGGATTGAAATAATCCCAAAATAAAAGCAAGGAAAATTAAAACAGTTATAAAAGAAATTTAAATATGATGCAGTTATAAAATGAATTTAGCTTAAAGTACTATATATTTAGGTATTACAGAACAATATTAAAATAAAACATTTCTGGTCTGTAGTACAGTTATGTAAAAATAATAATAATAAAAATAAAATATATTTATATACTGTATTGCATTTTAGATATCTTTGGGCAATATTACTAATGCCTACAGAGTTTCATCATTTAGTTACACATAATTTTTGATGCATCTCAGTAAGAAATAATCCATACAAGAGAAGAACTGTCAGAAACCTCAATAGCTACCTGATTAAATTGTGATTGAGCAGATTTAAATTATACCAAATAAAACATTTTGTTCTCAGCTAAAATTACGCAAAAAAACAAAAACAAAACATAAAACAATCTACTTTGATTTAAATAACTAAGCTTCAAAGTCATATTTCTGCACCAAATCTTATTTGTAAAACAAACACGGAAAGGAACATGTAGCCTGTAATTATCCAGTCGTTTTACCCTAAAACACGACACAATAAAATATTCAAAATATACAGGTGAAACACCTGTAAAATAGCCTTCACATTTATAAACTATATTGTGCTCTATTTTTACCGACTTATTTGTTTACAGTGATTTCTGTCCAACAATCAGTTCACCTTTTAGACAACCAACCGAAATCAAACAACAATTATGAGTTCTAAATGTGTGAATATGATCTGTTATGATGCTAAATCTCTTTCTGCGACACCAGTTCTGCGCGGGAAACCTCTGACGTGTTCTATCGTTGAAGGACCGCGAACTTTCTTCCACTCGCAGCAACAGAAGAAGAACATCCGTAACAACTGCGCGGTAAACCCGGTAAACCCGTTGACCCCCTTCGGGGGGGGGGGGGGGGGGGGGGGGGGGGTTTGGGGGGTTTGGGGGGGAGATGGGAATCATACTACCCACCATATACTACTATACACACACACACACACACACACACATCAAATAAACATTGAAACGACTGCACATTAAAAATAGACTTTTTCCCGATTTTAACAGTTCGATCATGTATTTTGCGCGGAATGCCGCACGAGCGCCAATCATCATCATCACATGCACGAGCATATTAAACTATTGATCGTAAGCTATACAGTAAATCTGCGCTGAGATTCTGCAGAAACGCACCACACCCGCGTCCAATAACAACTTATAACTCTGATATTATATATGACTGACATCCCAGTGTCAATCAAAACTCATTAAATTATTATTATGTGCTTTAATGTTTATGATCCACCAATCACATCCTGATCACAGTGGCACTTTCTGTCAGAGCGGATCTCTAGATGAACTCAGCATCTCATAATTAGTAAGTCCTTCACTTCTCCCACCATTTTGGTTGTTTGCGATATTGACAAGCAGCTTCTCTCGCTATAGTGACTCAATGACACCCCTAATATAGTCAATAAACACACTGACCGCGACGCACACACTGCGAACTGTGTCGAAATTAAACAGCGTGTTTATTAAACACGGAAAGGTCCTTGTATCACAAATCCTGTCAGAATTTTCGCGCGGCGCGCATTTTAGCGTTTAAACACGCGCGTGAGTTCGCCACGCTATCCCGTCCTTATTATTCCCAGAGAAAACAAAATGTTCAAAAACTTTTTGCAACTTTTTACAACTACTTATCTGTTTATTGACATTAGTCCGCGCGTCAAGTGACTTGACAGAAACAAACACCAGAATAATGTTCGATCTTCTGTATAATTCAGTCTTTCGTTGCTGTTCTCTTCAGTTTCAGACTCTGCGCTGATTAACACAAAACTTTTTTTCCCCTCTAGCTCTCCCCTCTCTCATAATTTGAATAACCCCGATATTTTAATTAAAGAACGCCGTAACAATTTTCTTAATATGCGTAAAACTCACCATAGGAGCGTTAACATCCTTTCTAGGGTGTTTTTCTTGACTTTCAACTATTTCCCGGATTTTTAATAATTTTTTTCTCATATTTTTTGCTAGACGCGGCGGGCCTAAAAATTGTTTGCTTTCGCCTCTTTCCAGCAGCCATTGTGTGTATGCGCTGCGATGCAACCAACCCCAGCTCAGGCCACGCCCACCGATACGCCCTCCTCCCTCGCGCTCGTGATTTGTGTAACAAACTGTCATTTTCAGATTTCACCGCCACTGACTTTCCCCTTCAGAAAATCTAAAATTTAGCACTCGTCGGTGGTTCTGTCAATCGCTGCCACTTCGTTCAAATATCTGTTTAATCAATAGGCGGGTAAAACAGTTATCTTCTGATCCCATTGGATGGAAGAGGTGACAATACACGCGACCAATACCGGTGACGCTTTCCTTCCTGCAGTTTGATTGGTCGTCGACGCCTGTCAATCAGCTACAAATAGTTAGGTTGAGTTGTGTTGTTGTGACAGACGTTACGTGCGTCTCTGACATGACATGAGGGAAGGTTGAGTGTTCTTGTGCGACAAAAATGTAAGTATTTGCGACGTTAAACTTACTGTTTTCATGACAAACACAGCTTGTGGTTTGCTATAAAGCGTGTTCCTTTTGATTTCTAATTCAGTAGAAGTTATACGTCGCGTTAAATTTAAGCTGGGCTAAATCACCGGTCCTCTGTATACTAACGTTAGTTTGAATGACTGAGATTGATGTTTGTTTTGAAGCGATTTAAGGCACGACTAAGTGCTCACTATGGTGTTTAATTCTGAGGCGTTTATTGTATGCGTGGAGATCTAAATTCGTTTTCTTTATACGTTATGACGTAAAGTATCAATACCGTTTAAATGACGTCATCTCATACTTTTTAATTATGCAAAAATACATTGTTTACCGAAAACAATGAAATGTATATTTGAAAGGTTTAATATGTAATTTTCACAGTATTTGCGTTGTTGGCAAATATAATTTATTCTATAATGTTCGCTAGTACCGGATATAAACTTAACTTGATTATGACTTCCTGAACATTATTGATTATTGATTTCTTGATTTTGACTTTCTGTTTCCCTTCAGGAAATGATCTTGAATGAGTATTTGACCTTCTTTATAGTGAACTCGTTTATCTAGACTCAGGGTTTCCCCTAGGGGTCTGTGAGGGAACTGCGGGAGAATATAAAAAGCTAATAATTCATTAATTCAATGGAATGTAAAATTAAAGTAAAGAAATAAAGCGCCACAATTAATAGACACAGTTTTCCTATGAGATTGTCGTATTTGCATTTGAAATAGAATCACACTTATCGAAATAATTGCAATACTGTATGTCATGCACTTATTTAAGTAAAATACTTCTATTAGTATTTTTTTTATTTGATTTAAAAAGGTTTATCAAATATAAATCAAGTAATGAAGATCATAGACATAATACAAAATAAAAAACATTAAGCTAAACTTGAAATTATGAATTCGTACATGTATAAATATAATTTATGAATGAGTGTACATGTTCGTTAAATAATGAAATATATACATAGAAAAAGACATGCCTATGTAAACATTGCATTTTTATTAAATATACATAAACATTCATTAAACTTAAACAACGAAACTCCTTTCTAAACGGAAAAAAAGAACATTGTCTCAATTACCTTTATTTAAAATTATATTTTGCTATCATTGAAGTTCAGATTTACATGTGCAGTTCTTAAATACTTGTCTTGGTTTAATAAAGCAGCTGTAACTTTTGAAACAGGCTTGGTAACGTTATTTGTTGTTCTGAAATCAGAATGATCGACAACAATCCTGAACTAGATGATAAAGTTCACAGAAATACTTTAAGTTGGCTTGAAAAAGCCTAGCCAGAAAGTTTTAAAATGTTCCAGCACGGTTTAACATTATTTACCATGTTTCTAGTATGGGTTACCACATTGCTAGCATGATTTAGCATGTTTTAACATGACCATGGATGGATCGATCATCAAGATTAGTAAGAAAGAAGGATTAGTTAGAAAGAAAGAAAAGTTAGAAAGAAAGAAAAGCTAGAAAGAAAGACTGATTAGTACGAAAAAAAGGAAGAATGAAAGATTAGTTCTAAATAAAAAAATAGAAAGAAAGAAGTTAGAAAGACAGAAATGTTAGAAAGAAAAAGATTAGTTAAAAAGAAAGAAAGAATAGTAAGAAAGAAGAACGAAAGATTAGTTAGAAATAAAAAATTAGAAAGAAAGAGAAGTTAGAAATAAAGAAATTTAGAAATAAATAAAGATTAGTTAGAAAGAAAGAAGGAAAGAAGGAACATTTTGAAAGAAAGAAAGAAAGATTAGTTAGATGGTGAAGTAGGCTCTCTCTCTCCCTCTCTCTCCCTCTCTCTCTGTGTCTCTCTCTCTCTCTCTCTCTCTCCTCTCTCTCTCTCTCTCTCTCTCTCTCTCTCTCTCCCTCTCTCTCTGTGTCTCTCTCTCTCTCTCTCTCTCTCTGTCTCTCTCTCTCTCTCTCTCTCTGTCTCTCTCTCCTCTCTCCCTTCTCTCTCTCTCCCTCTCTCTCTGTGTCTCTCTCTCTCCCTCTCTCTCTCTGTGTCTCTCTCTCTCTCTCTCTCTCTCTCTTCCTCTCTCTCTCTCTCCCTCTCTCTCTCTGTGTCTCTCTCTCTCTCTCTCTGTGTCTCTCTCTCTCTCTCTCTCTCTCTCTGTGTCTCTCTCTCTCCCTCTCTCTCTCTGTCTCTCTCTCTCTCTCTCTCTCTCTCTCTCTCTCTCTCTCTCTCCTCTCTCTCTGTGTCTCTCTCTCCCTCTCTCTCTGTGTCTCTCTCTCTCTCTCTCTCTCTCTCTCTCCCTCTCTCTCTGTCTCTCTCTCTCTCTCTCTGTGTCTCTCTCTCTCCCTCTCTCTCTGTGTCTCTCTCTCTCTCTCTCTCTCTCTCTCTTCTCTCTCTCTCTCTCTCTCTCTCTCTCTCTCTCTCTCTCTCTCTCTCTCTCTCTCTCTCTCTGTGTCTCTCTCTCTCTCTCTCTGTGTCTCTCTCTCCCCTCTCTCTCTGTGTCTCTCTCTCTCTCTTCCCTCTCTCTCTCTTCTCTCTCTCCCCTCTCTCTCTGTGTCTCTCTCCTCCTCTCTCTCTGTGTCTCTCTCTCTCTCTCTCTCTCTTCTCTCTCTCCCTCTCTCCTCTGTGTCTCTCTCTCTCTCTCTCTCTGTCTCTCCTCTCTCTCTCTCTCTCTGTGTCTCTCTCTCTCTCTCTCTGTCTCTCTCTCCCTTCT
>NW_027508978.1:0-35000 GCF_051911475.1 Siphateles boraxobius
ACCTCAGGAAGTTTACATGATAAGGGTACCGAGGCTCAGACCCGTGTGTTATAAGAAGGCAAATGCTTTGTAATCTGAAGATCTGCAGTGTTTCTTTTCTGTCTTTCCTCAGATCATCAGAGGATCATCCCCTAAATTCTGAGTCTGAGTGATGCTTCTGTCTCTTTAACAGGCAGTTCTGGATTCAGTACCACAGACACCAGCTGTCAATCAAACTCCAGCACCACTGATGACAGATTAACAACACAAACTGGACAAAGACAGAAATGCTGAGACTTGACTTTATCTGCTTTCCTTCATCTCTTATTTTAATCATAAAAACTTCTGCATGAGCGATGAGTCCATGTCATTATAAAGTCGCCCATTATTTGAAAACCCTCATTCCTCCAGATTCACTCTTTCGTGTTAAACACACACGAGGCATGTAAATCAGTGTCATTTATAATGAATTAAAATCATATTAATTAGAGCCGACCCACCCTGTCAGCCATGATAACTCTACACAACACTCATTTCAATAAAACCAAGACATTTAACAGCCCATTACATTTGCCACTAGATGGCGCCGAATGTTTAAATGACTCTTCTGATGAAAAGAACAGGAAATTACAAACACAAACTATAAAGAGATTCAAAGAGACTAATTTAATAACTAGATTAATAAAAGACTAATCCAATAACAAAGCTAATAAAAAATAATAAAAAATCCAGCGGAGAAAAATGTCCACAGTCATACTGACAGACTTTTAACATTTGAACACCAAGACATTTTATAACACACACTGAGGTTGTGCTTCCCTTTGATACTGTAAAAACCCAAATCCACATTCATCAGAAGCATCATGACATCTATATTTCAAACAACCTGAATACAAATATTTTTGATAATATTATACACATTCACAGCATCTCTTTATAGACTGGTGTCAAATCGTCGGCTTACTCACATTTATATCTTTATTCAAGGGCATTATAGGCAGGCTTCCATGTTACATATCTGAATTTCTTACTTTTACACAGAGTACCTATGGTTTACGGTCCCAGAAAACTATTTCACTGAATGTACCTCAAGCCCGGACAGAGTTGTTCCCTTTCAGTCGATAACGTCGGACGTAGTCGACGCCGACTGAAATGGGGATCGCGCCAGAGAGCCTATCATCTTCGAGTACTATTGAACGAGCCAATATAATTGGCGTGCGTGATTTGCATCACACACACTCCGCCCCGCAGCGCGGGTATAAATACGGAAGTGGATGCACGCACTAGTTGCCTTTCGCTTCGGAGCTGTTCGTCTTGATGTCTCTGAAGAGTGCTGTTGTCTTCAATGAGCGATTGTGTCGGTGTTCTTGCGGGAAGACCTCCCAGTGTCGGTGTCTACAGCGTGGTGCAGCGGTGATCGCGAGCTTCTCAGCTCTCAACTGCCGTTCTAACAGCATCAAATTTCTATTGTGTGTTTGTGTGTTGACGGTTGGTTAGAGGGCGAGAAGTGGCACTGGTGAGGGTCCCATTTCCTAAAAGAGCAACACGTCAGAGGGGGATAGCTCCAGACCGCACGCAGAAACGCACGGATGGAATGGCATCTTGAAAAAGACACACTCACACCGAGTGTGTCTTTTTCAAGATGCCATTCCATCCGTGCGTTTCTGCGTGCGGTCTGGAGCTATCCCCCTCTGACGTTCACGAAAGTTGTGTCGCATGTTTGAGCTTACAGCATGCTGAGGCAGCTTTCGTGAATGAGTCAAGTTCTCACTGCAGGAACATGGCCATCTCGGTGTAGAGATCTAGACTCGCCTTCGTTAAAAGCGTTGGTGCAGTCCCCACCTCTGTGCCCCGTGGAGGGAGGAGCTGTGGAGGGAGGAGCTGTGGAGGGAGGAGCTGTGGGGGAGGAGCTGTGGAGGGAGGAGCTGTGGAGGGAGGAGCTGTGGGGTAGGGGCTGTGGAGGGAGGAGCTGTGGGGGAGGAGCTGTGGGGGAGGAGCTGTGGAGGGAGGAGCTGTGGGGTAGGGGCTGTGGAGGGAGGAGCTGTGGGGGAGGAGCTGTGGAGGGAGGAGCTGAGGAGGGAGGAGCTGTGGAGGGAGGAGCTGAGGAGGGAGGAGCTGTGGAGGGAGGAGCTGTGGGGGAGGGGCCTGTGGAGGGAGGAGCTATTGGGGAGGAGCTTTGGGGGAGGAGCTGTGGAGGGAGGAATTGTGGTGAAGGAGCTGTGGAGGGAGGAGCTGTGGAGGGAGGAGCTGGAGGAGGAGCTGTGGAGGGAGGAGCTGTGGAGGGAGGAGCTGAGGAGCTGAGGAGCTGTGGAGGGAGGAGCTGTGGGGGAGGAGCTGTGGGGGAGGAGCTGTGGAGGGAGGAGCTGAGGAGGGAGGAGCTGTGGAGGGAGGAGCTGTGGGGGAGGGGCAGTGGGGGAGGAGCAGTGGGGGAGGAGCCGTGGAGGGAGGAGCTGTGGAGGGAGGAGCTGTGGAGGGAGGAGCTGTGGGGGAGGAGCTGTGGAGGGAGGAGCTGTGGAGGGAGGAGCTGTGGGGTAGGGGCTGTGGAGGGAGGAGCTGTGGGGGAGGAGCTGTGGGGGAGGAGCTGTGGAGGGAGGAGCTGTGGAGGGAGGAGCTGTGGGGTAGGGGCTGTGGAGGGAGGAGCTGTGGGGGAGGAGCTGTGGAGGGAGGAGCTGAGGAGGGAGGAGCTGTGGAGGGAGGAGCTGAGGAGGGAGGAGCTGTGGAGGGAGGAGCTGTGGGGGAGGGGCCTGTGGAGGGAGGAGCTGTTGGGGAGGAGCTTTGGGGGAGGAGCTGTGGAGGGAGGAATTGTGGGGAAGGAGCTGTGGAGGGAGGAGCTGTGGAGGGAGGAGCTGGAGGAGGAGCTGTGGAGGGAGGAGCTGTGGAGGGAGGAGCTGAGGAGCTGAGGAGCTGTGGAGGGAGGAGCTGTGGGGGAGGAGCTGTGGGGGAGGAGCTGTGGAGGGAGGAGCTGAGGAGGGAGGAGCTGTGGAGGGAGGAGCTGTGGGGGAGGGGCAGTGGGGGAGGAGCAGTGGGGGAGGAGCTGTGGAGGGAGGAGCTGAGGAGGGAGGAGCTGTGGGGGAGAAGCTGTGGAGGGAGGAGCTGTGGGGGAGGAGCTGTGGTGGGAGGAGCTGTGGGGGAGGAGCTGTGGAGGGAGGAGCTGTGGAGGGAGGGGCTGTAGCACATGCAGAGAGCAAGGGGGTGGGACATGTAAGTTGTGCTTCTTCAAATTTTCAGGCTAAGTCACATTTTCTCAAAACTCCCTACTGCAGCTTTAAGGTCAATATAGACTAAAAACGGGTCATGAAACCCTAAACTAAATTTTCTGAGATTTTAACAGAGGAATGTGTGTTGAACACCATTGAATACAATGTTAGCATCTGTTAGATTTAATGGTCGGGTGAAAATGGTTACATTTGAGTTTTTTCCGCTATTTTCGTCTTCCGGGTTTAAAATCTTCATCGTGTAAGTGTAACTGTAAGTGCTTTGACTCATCGGTGTCTCATAATTATTAATGAGACTGAGTTTTCATATCCTATGAGAAGACACTGTCTCTTAATTATTCATGACACCACGTGGATCTTTCCAATGACAGACATGTCAAACTGTGATATCGTCGTGTAGTAGATGAGAGAGCCAATCATCGGAAACGAAACACGCAAGTGTATATTTTCGTGGTGCAGAAGTTCAAGTGTGTTGAATATGTTTCCCCACGATGCTGCCAGGGCTCCGGGCGGTCGGTTGGCCATCAACCACAGACACATCTAAATTATATGTGTGCAGCAAACATTCAGCAAAGAGAGAGCTTCGAGAACTGGAGAATGATGGACTCGGCCTTGTTGACGACTAGTGCAAGTTACGTCTTGCAAGTAATGCGGGACCAAGTCCCGAGGACTTTTCTATCCCTTCAGAGGTATGTGTGTGTCTAAAATTTAACCCTGATCGTTTTACTTGCCTTTTGTTAAATAAGCACTCGTTATCAAAATGTTTAGATATTTCGATAATACCTCAATTGTATGCTTAATTCGTGTAATTAAATATATATGTCATTGGGGTTCAGGGGGCGGGTAGATATAGGCTATGCACGGAACGGTTTTTTTTTAAGCGGAAAATTAATCAAATTTAATAAATATAATTACGATTACTCGTAGGCTAATATATGTAGCAGGGCATTCAGTTACTTTTGAAAGGACAATAATAAAGTGTCAATGTATTTCATTAGACTTTAACTTTGCTAGCTATAAAAAAATCTAGCAAAAAAACATACACCCTTAAAGAGAAGTATAAACATATACCAATCCGAGATAACATGCCTCGGAAGTTTGACTTTTTCCACCATTACAATACTTATAGGCAACTAGTCATCATATCTTCTGCTCCATGAAACACATATTAATGCTCAGTAGTACACATATATGGTTCTTTAATGTATTTGCATTGTACTGAAATTGAAATAAAACTGAAATTAATTTTTTATGGGCATATATGCGGCTGAAACAGGTAGCCTTGTGCATCCCAGATTTTTCAACATTAACATTTTAATATCACATTATAGCCATTATGGCCTTTAGAACATGTTTTTTTGAGGAGGTGGGGCAGTGCACGAGCTAAGCTTTTGTCATTAATGGCATATTTTCCCTTGGATTACTTTTATTTTTATAGTTTAAGTTGTTTTGAAACACGTACTTTTACACTTTTATTTGAGTAAAAAGCTTGAGTTGATACTTCAACTTCTACAGAAGTATTTTTAAACCCTAGTATCTATACTTCTACTTGAGTAATGAATGTGAACTTTTGACACCTCTGCTGTCAGGACAGTCAGATTCCTTGTGGAAATTCACCACTGCGTAATTCAGATCCTCAGCAGAAGTGATGCAGCACTGAGAGTCACCAGTGGCTTTCTTAACTGTAGCGTAAACACAGTTAGAAGAATCAGAGGGGCTTGTGGGTAATTGAGCAGTGGCATAAACAGTGTCAGAAGAATCAGAGGGGTTTGTGGGTAACTGTTTGTGAGTGTCTTTAATCTCCTCGTAATCACAACCAGTGCGAGAAACCTGAGGAGAGACAGAGAAATTATTTACAGACATAAAGATGATCAGATTTGAAGGCATTATAATTCATTGTCATTATGAATAAAACATAAACATCTTATTTTATACAGTAACTGGACTCACCACTTCATGTTTTCCTGATCCAGTCTGAGACGACGAATCACCGCCTGCCAAAAACAAGCGTCTTAAATTCCTTATTCTGCATTTCAACACTGATATCTTGTGTAAATGTTTTCACACATCATCAAATATCTGTATTTTGCTCACATCTTTTTGTAGCCCATAGGTGGCGACAGAATCAACAAATATCTACAAATCTGAGTTTCTTCATCTGGAGAAGAATGAGTTTTACCTTGAGACTGATACTTCTTACAGAGAAACAGTAATACGAGTCCAGCGACAATCAGAACCAGAAGAACCAGAACCAGAGGAACGATCAGAGAAGAGCCTGAAAACACAGGAGAAATAATCTGAGAATATGATCATCTGAGCTAAACATCAGATCAGATCATGGGACGTTTGAAATAGGATTGACCAGATCATGATATTGAGTTCACCCGTTTAACATTGTACGTTCACACAAGCCTTTTAAATAACGGTCTTGTCTGGCACTTGCTCAGCTGTGTGTGTAGCTGAATGTACCAGCCAGTTTGTCCTAAATGCACTTTCTGGACCATATAGGTTATAACGCAACATTTAAAAACTTAACTCAAATTAACACGTTTTCCACCACAGTTTGATCTGACAACACAAAGAGGAATGAACCCAGAAAAAGCGACACTAAACCTGCAACAGTGATGATTTAAAGAGACAGTAACACAACGTCACACACTGTGAAATCCCAAAACACATTCCACAACATTTTGCTATTGAGGATGGAAATGCAGTATCCTACCTAATCAAGTTATAAGATATATTTCATATATTTTATATTATATTTCTATATTCTTTCAACCAACAAATTCACTGGAAATCCAATATGTAAACAAGAATAATTATTGTTGTTATTAATATATTAACAATTTAAAATTTAATTTAAATCATTAAACTATTAAATTTAAATGTATGTTTTAATTTAGAGGTGAAATATCAATATATTTCTAATATATATTTCAATATATTTCTAATAATATTTTTCAGCCACTAGGGGCGTCAGGCCTCATCACAAGCTTCAGTCATTGATCACATGTTTGTATTTCAGCACAAGATCACCTGATGATGTGGAAACACCTGTGAACACTGAAGTGTTGACTGATGAGAAAGAAGAAGCAGACGATGATGATAATGATGATGATGATGATAATGATGATGATGATGATGATGATGATGATGATGATGATGATGATGATGATGATGATGGTGATGGTGATGAAGATGGTGTTGTTTTTTCTGGAACATTTGTATATAAAACAATTCAACAATTGGATGACATAAAGGATGTTTTTTTCACACACAGAACTTGACATCAGTTTTCTCATGATACTTGTTGCTGATGTCATTCACACATTCAATACCCAGAATTCATGTTTGTTGACACACAGACACTTAGCAAACAGAATCTTGAGCTGTTAGTTTAAGTTTCCAGAACTGAAGCCTGTGGTTTCACACTGAATAATACACAGAGTTACTGATGAGCAACATTCAATAAAAATAATTTTAGTTAAAAAAAAAAAAATAGTTTAAATCTGCTTAAACAGAATCAGCTGCAAACCTTCAAACAGCATCATTGTTTTAAGAGACAGTGTAGAGAAATAATTCTCTGATGACTTAGGCACTCCTTAATTAAAATGTCTTTATTATACAGATGACATGTCCTAAATGGACAACTTTAAAACGCCCACGCGTAGCGGCATGGAGCCTTCTTCAGGGCATAAGAAAAAGGCTCCATGATAGAAAATATAAAGTTTATATTTATATAAACATAGCTTGTTTTTATACTTCCTCTTTTTAACGGTTTGTGGTTTTTGCTTTGTTAAACAGAAATAACTTTAAATTAAAAATAATCCTGTTTAAACAGAATCAGCTGCAAACCTTTGTGATTTTTTAAGAAACATGACACACAACATACAGTGATCTGCATCTGTACCTGTAATGATCAGGACTCGTGTGATGAAGATCTTGTGTCCTTGATCAGACTGAACTCCACACCAGTATTCTGAATCTTCTTCAGTCACATGACTGATGTGTCCCGTCAGGAGCTGCTGTTCTCTGTCATCATACAGCTGGATCTTTCCCTCATCCCTCCATCTTCTGCTCTCCTTCACAGACGTCTCTTTAGCACAGAGATCAGCTCCAGATCTCCAGCACAGAAACTTCACATCACGACTGTGGGATTGTGGGTATTTGCAGCTGATGTTCACAGATCCTCCAGCAGAAGCTGATAGACTGATGCTCTTCACACAACAATCATCTGTTTAAGATACAAATAAAGTGCAGCAATGTTACAATCACCAGATATATTCATGGATTCGGTCAAATAATGCAGAAATGACTGAAAGCAGCTCACCCGTCTTAATGTCCAGATTAAACTCAGAGAAGAAACTGTAATCTTCAGAAACTTTGACTATAATCTTATATTCTCCAGAGTCGTTCTCATTCAGATCTCTGATAAACAGAAGTAAGAGTCCTGCAGATCTGTCATTATAAACGGAGAATCGTCTGTCATGTTTCCATTCTGCTCTAGTGTTTATTACAGTAAAACACTGATCTGCAGTTTTACAGACGCGTATCACAGGATTTGTGTGTTGAATCTCATATTTGTAGTTTATAATGACGCTTCCTCCTGAATATCCCGTCACACTACTGATTTTTTGACCTGTTCAACACAAACTCAGATATCAGTGTGTAAAAAATATCAAGTCAGTAATGATACTTCATCTTCATTTAATAACAAACACATCTTTTATGAGTTTCACATGTGAACGTCAGTGATTTCAGTCAGTGTTGAGTATCGTGATGTTGTGGAGATCTTCATGGGTTTGAGGATCTCAGTTTCTCACCTGTTAAAACCTTCAGATTCACTTCAGTGTAGGGATCTATTCCATATTTATCAACTTCACAGTAATACGTCCCAGAATCCTCTTCTCTCAGATCTCTGATGGTCACAGTGAAGACTGATGATCTTGTGTCGTCATACAGAGAGAATCTTCCAGAATGAACCCATTTATGTTTCTCATTAGTCCTGATTGTGTCTGTGCAGACTGACCACTGTCCTTTACAAAAATACTTTTCATTTCCTTTATTTTTTCTCTCATATCTGCATGTGATCGTGACTCCTCCTCCTGAATATCCTCTCACACTGATGGAGCTCACGACACCTACAACAAACCAGCATTAAAATACTAATACATTTATGAGAATGAACAGAGATGAACTTTTAACCTGCTTTTACATTTTGTTAAATAAATTGAACAACATGAACTGAATTTAAAGACGATCCTCATCAAATGCTTTAATTTTTTTCGTGATTTACTCTGAGTTCAGATTCTTACCAGGAATCATCATCAGAGTGAAAGTCCAGATGATCTTCATTCTTCTCTCTTATTAAATGATCTTCTCTGTTGTTAGTAGATTCAGTTCTTCTGAAGCTCTCGGTGTGTGTTCAGATGAGTTTTGAGTGTTTCTGTCCTGGTTACACGTTTAACATGAAGAGCTGAATGTGTCAGAGATGCCCACTTCCCCTGAGAGAGAGAGAGAGAGAGAGAGAGAGAGAGAGAGAGAGAGAGAGAGAGAGAGAGAGAGAGGGAGAGAGAGAGAGAGAGAGAGAAGGAGAGAGAGAGAGAGAGAAGGAGAGAGAGAGAGAGAGAGAGAGAGAGAGAAGGAGAGAGAGAGAGAGAGAGAGAGAGAGAGAGAGAAGGAGAGAGAGAGAGAGAGAGAGAGAGAGAGAGAAGGAGAGAGGGAGAGAGAGAGAGGGAGAGAGAGAGAGAGAGAGAGAGAGAGAGAGAGAGAGAGATTAATAAAGAGGGAAGTGAAAGTAAGACACTGGACACTGACATCTGATGAACACGTAAAATGTGCACATAAACTTGACGTATAGTTTGAAAGGGTAACTGCCGTTGTGGATGTGCTCTTCCCTTGACAACAACGCTGATACACGGGCAACTAAAGCACAAATAATTTACAACATTATTTTACAGTCTTATTCTCAGTATAATGCTTTTTATATGGCAGATTGATGCTGCACATTTTGCACTTATTTTTATTGTTTATGATCAAAGTGATTCCAGGCATCACTGCCTTTCAAATCCAGTACTTTATCTTGCGGGTCTGGAAGGCATGCTATCTAACGCTGACCAATCAGACTTTAGGTGCCGCCCACAATAACTCAATAACCAATCAGAAAAATAGACAAATATTTTTTTTTTTAAGTCAGGGCGATCATCGTTTTCATGATCGATCGTCGCTGTCACGTCCTAGTACTTGAATACTTGTGCCCATCCCTACACTGTTAAACATTGCTGTAAAAAACAGACAAATTCTGACAGTATCATACCATTTTCCACTAAAACAATAATGTACGTAGAAAAAATGCATTCTGGCTAATATTTGCCATTTTTGAGAAAGTATCCTACAGGAATATACTGTGAATTAAAAGCGCTCAAAGTCGACACTCAGAGACTGTGTTCAAAATCACACCCTATATCCTCATTCACTATTCCCTACATTAGTTCACTAATATAGTCCACTTGACAGTGAATGAAAAGAAGTGAGTGATTTGAGACACTGATGAACACCTGATCAGCGGAATCACTGAAGGACAGAGAAACAAGAACAGAAAAAAGAGAAACACAAGAACTACAACTTACTTCCAGACACACTGAGTGTGAAACCATAAACCAGTTTAACATTATTTCTTTCATACATGTGTATCGGGTAGAGTGGTGTAAACAGGTAGTGTAGCTTGAAGGCCTGTCCACTGGCACTGATTATTTGGATCAGGTGACATAAGTGATGTTTAAATGTGGCGTGAGACATGGACAGGAGGACATTAGTGCGGTGTGAGTTGAAGAGTGAGACTCTTGGAGTATCAGCTGTGTAAACGGGAGAACCTCGGCCTGACGTCTGTGCGAATGGTGACCAGTAAATGGTGCACGCAGTTACGAGTCTACAGAAACTTTGCTCGCATAATAGTGAGTAGTGATTCTACACGGGTTTGCAGCAACAAGCAACGCTGGCGAGAGTGTGCAGTGCTATTTGTCATCCACATCATTAAACTTCATTGGTACGCTGCATATAGCTCTAATTCATCAAGACTGGTTTCAAAAACCAGGACTGCTTTCGTCTGTCCAACTAGCCACTGATTTCCTGGGTTTAATCATTCTGTTTTATTTTTCATTTCTTTGGATGAATGTGCGTGCGTCTGAAATCTGCCACCATCGTTCTGTGTGTGTCTGGAACTAGGTGGACCTCGGGTGGAGGCCTGCTGGTGATAGCCTGATGACCTGTATGTGTTGTTTGTTTGTTTTGTCTGTTTGTTTGGCAATCATTATATCACCGTATTCGGCCTATGGGCATTGTGCAATATCTCCTGTGGGGACACGGCTTATTTTGCAGTGTTCACTCATGTGAAGTGTGTGTGTGTGTACGGCCTATTTGGTGTGAAGTGTCTCCTGCAGTGTTGGAGTGTGTGTATGTGAACAGTATCTATTTATTCGACTTTATTCACTGTAGAGTATGTATTATGAGACTTTATACACTCTAACTCATCTACTATGAGACTTTATTCACTGTGACTTTTTTTTGTAGAATTTCATCCACTGTTATCTACGGGGAACATTTGCTTGCTCTGATTGCCAACCACTATATTATTGTCTAGTGTTTAAAGAAGTATCCAATCATATTTCGCAACAATACAGAAAACAAGAAAAGACAAAAAAAAAAAAAACAGGGCCACGATCGCCGCACACTCAATGGCAAACCTAACCGAGCCACTATAGATTCTATATTGCAACAGACCCATTTGCGAGCCCCATGAAGAGCGTTGCCGCGCCGCCTCAGCAGACGCGGGTCCCGCACCACAGGGCTCGCGAGCCTGACCACCTTCCTCTTTTTTTTTTTTTTTTAATGGACAGGCGGAAGCGCAGCACATGGATTGGAAGTTTTACACAATCCTCGCAAGCAGCCCCCTCAAGAGCTGCCAGCGCGTGCTGCACTCCCAAACAATGTGTAGGCCTACACAAACGATGTGTGTCCCCACCCGTGATATAACGAGGGCAGGGATGCACACACCGAGTGAAACTTGGGCTCGCCATAATATATATATATATATATATATATATAGTTGTAATGCTTTGTGACAGACAACACCAAATAAGACAGACAAGTCCAGTGGCGGTTCTACATTGAAGTACACCCTGGGCGAGACCCCTTTCGAGCGCCCCCCCTCCCCAAAAAAAAAACAAACAAACAAAGTTCTGCATAAACAGTTATATTTTATTATAACAACATAAGTGATCATTTCTCAATTGCACAAATCCTTCATTAGAAAGCCAGACTTAAGAGAATTAGGTTATTAACTATTGCAATTTAAACAGCAAACACACTTTTTAAGGTGCACAATTTCCACCTCCAACATTGCCAAAGGACAATGAACACAATTCTGCACAAAATATGATATGAGTATAAGTTATCAGAACTTAAATAAATATACACTATATTAATATGCCAAAAATATATACAATCAGATATATAAAAAAGTAACAAAAGCAGAGAGCAACAATATTATTATCAACAAAAAATATTAGGAATATTATACAAATAAAATATAGAATAAATATTCTAAATAGCACAAATTCTTCATCACACAAATGTGAAAAAACACCAAAGAGGGCATAGGCCCAGAACAGAAAACAAACTAAAACCTGACCTTTCTGGCCTACCTTGATGCAAAATCATCAATGATGTCATCGTATGCAATCTGCTCCCCTATTAAGTGATTGATACTGATGACGGCAAGTCCAGTGAGCCGTTCCTGGGACATGGTGGACCTCAGGTATGACTTGATCAACTTCAGTTTTGAAAAGCTCCTCCCTGCTTGAGCCACAGTGACTGGCAGAGTAAGTGCAATCCTGAGAGCAGTCCAAAAGTTGGGGTAGATCTCCGATAGATCCTTATCATCCATAAAAGTGATAAGCTCAAGGAGGCTCATGGTCTTTGATGGCAGGTCAGGGAAGTTCTTAATTTCCTGCACAAGCTCTCTACTGTCCAAATCAGAGTGCCCCTTAAAGTGCAGTGTGGTGCCAAGTGCCTCGCATTGATCTGTCAGCTCCACATCTGCAAGACTTGGGAAATTGGTCAAAACTCCAAATTTCTTTCCAACATTTTCCAATGTGGAAAATCTCTCTTTGATGGCTGACGTGGCTGCATCAATGACAACATTGAAGAATTCAACCTCCAACTTCCTAAGTGCATCACTGAAAGGCTCATCATGTGATTCATATGAGAAGTGGCGCTTTGTGGACCTCAGCCTTTTTTGTTTTAATACAGCCTCCACATTCATATCTTCACAAATCTCTTTGGCCACCATCTGTGCAGTCACAAAGCCAGTTGCCCTGTAGTTCTGGAGATCTCGCTCAGTCTTCTTCAAAAGACTCACGGCTAGGTCCACATGCATGTTAGGAGACTGCATGAGTTTGCTGGCATGCTGTATTGCAGATAGCATGTCATACCAAACAACCGTGCAGAAGCTGAAGCGGTACGACCCCACCTCCTCAGATAAAGATTGGGCCTCAGCCTTTATAGCAGGGTCTTTGGTGTGGTCTCTCACCTCAATTAAAGCCTCTCTCACGGCAGCTCCCTGGTACCTCATGGGCTCGACACTCTTGACCTTGCTCTCCCACCTTGTTTCTGCCCACATCTTTAAGGTGATGCTCACATGGTTCTTCAGTATGGCCCATCTTTGGGTGGAGGCTGAAAATATTGTGTACAGCTTTTGCAGGACACCAAAGTAACTTAAAGCATCAACAGATCCCTTAGCAGCATCACACACAACTAAATTCAATGTATGTGCCCCACAAGACACAAACAGAGCTCGGGGATTCTTTTCTAAGAGTCTGGCTTGAACTCCCTTATTTTTGCCTTTCATGTTTGCCCCGTTGTCATATGACTGTCCTCTGCAGTCTTCAAAAGGAATTCCCAACTCCTCAAGTCTCGTCAGGATCATGGATTCCAAGTGCTGGCCTGTGGACTCCTCTGCCTCCAAAAATCCCATAAAATGTTCCCTGATATGGGGCTTCTCCATCAGTGACACCACTCTAATGACCACTGACAACTGTTCTGTGTGGCTTATATCTGGGGTGCAGTCCAGAATTATTGAAAAAAAAAACTTTGCCTGCTTGATGTCATCCACTATAGCAGATATGATTTTGCTGCTCAACAAATCAATCAGCTCATTCTGCACATGATGGCCTAGGTAGCTGTTATGACTTGCTGTTCCTCTTTCGACACGGTTAAGGTGATCTTTCATGATGGGATCAAACCTGGCCATAAGTTCAACCTCTTTGAGAAAATTCCCATTTGATGGTGTGAACAGTGTTTCTGTGTGTCCCCTTAAAGCCAAATTTCGAATGGCCAGTGACTGCACGATAGCAGTGAGACGTGTCAGCACTGCTCTCCATCTCACCCTTTCAGCCTCCAGAAGTGCCATCTCCAGCTTATCAATAGTTGTCCCACTTTTTAACCACACTGACAGTTCCTTCCATGCTTTCATGCAATTGATGTGTTCTGGACTGTTTTCATGTGATGTGAGATAATTGCTTGCATGTTTCCAATTTGCCATTCCTGCACTTGTTAAATTAATGTTCTTCTTGGAAAACAATTTGCAGCAGAAGCAAAAGAGGCTGTTGTTCTTAATTGAATAAATCAGCCAACTTCTTGCCATCTTTTCACCACTTACTAATGTCTTCTTAAAATATTGGTGGTGGCAACTTCTCCCATCACTCTCATTCCTACGGAAAACAAAGCCAGGTGGCACCTTACTTGGTCCTCTGCGAACCAGCTCAGTCCGAATCCTGTCAGTCAGATGTAAGGGCCAGTTAGCAGGGTCGGTTGACAGAGGCTCATCCTCACCAGTGGGGCTCAGTGGGGGTTCAGCTCCAGGCATTTCTATCAGACAGCATATTGGCACATTACTCAGAACACATAGCAGTGAAACAACACATAGTCCTACTCATAAATTATCAGAAATATTAAAATTACATTAAATTGCAGTTGTCCAGTTGTCTTGTAGCCTACACACACACACACACACACGATATGCACACCTGAAGGCTCATGCTGGGGAGAAGTAGAGGCAAAGAGGTCTTCATCCTCAATATCAGATATTTGTGGTGATATTTGTGGAGACATATGTGTAGCTGAGGACATGGATTGTAGCTCATCCTGAAGGGTTGAGACCATTCCAGAAGAGGCCTGTGTAGCGGAGGAGGTGGTTGGCTCATCCTGACCAGTGGCAGAGGTTGCTCCAAAATATTTTAGAAGTGCCCCTGAAATTGCAATTGAAATCAAAAGACCATAGGATAATGTTTTATACAGCTAAAACAGCCTGGGGTCAAATTGACCCAAAACATAATAGAAGGGTTACATAAACATGCTCTTACACGCTAAATGTCTGTCATTACACGCTATATCCTCCTAAACCCGTAAAACAAAACATTTTTTACGATTTTTTGTCATCACATTATTTAGAGCAGAAGAAACAAATGGTAAAAAAAATACTTTAAAAAAATGTTATTGAAAAAATAAATTTTATTTATGTTATGCTATGTAGTAGTCACTGGGACTCAGTTGTTTAAAAAATAAAATGACATTAAATTATATGTATAGGCAAAAGCAATGGGATTTTATTTTTTAATCACCAATAACTTTTTCAGGATATTTTTCAACCAAAATTTGTATATTAATCTAACTTTGATGGAGGAACCATTAGCTCTTTGGTTACTGCAAGTGCACTTTTATGCAAGTGCACTTTTAGTTATGACTTGTAAAACTATACTTAAAAAAAACTATACTTGGCATACTGTAGCAAATAAATAGCAAATGTTCGTCTTTAACACTACCTACAGATTTGAAAATTCCGATGGTTATTTACAGGGCCTAACGTTAACCCAACTGATGGAAATGATAACTGAACTTGTAACAGTTTTATTGCAAAGCACAATATTAGAAATTAGATCTCGTGATTGAGTTGAAACCAAATTATTGTTGTATAAGCATAGCAAGCATCATAGCAAAAAGGCTAACAAAGAGTAATTCCCAATTAACATTAGCCCTTCATTCATGTCATGATGGATACCGACAGTAATCATACAGAGAGAGAGAACATAGTTGCATACCTTTTTCTTTTGCTCGTTTCTCCTCTTCTTCTTTTCTTTTTTTTCGAAATTGGGCACCTGATGGCTTTGACCTTTTCTTCTCCATCCCTGTTTCGCACTCGACAATCAACAGATTTCCCATCCCCCCCAACTGTCACTCACGACCAGAAGTCAAGACTAAATCAATTCACCTTGATGACCGCATAATCGTTTTTTATTACCTTTTTTTATTTGCAGGAACTATAGGCCTGTATTTATATAATATTATGAATGAAATGTGCGTTATTTGGAAGAAAGTCGAAGTGTGTGACTAAGTTTAGCCCCAGCCCTGCCCATTAATTCTATTAGAGTATATTGCTCTAGTGTGGATCCCCCGTCCACCCCCCCCTGTCCGTTCCATTTGAGAGAGACCGTCATCCGCGCCCCCTCCCCTTTCCCCTCAAACAAACAGCTTCTTTGCATGGCATCTTCTCAGCAAGCAGGGGGCGCAAATTTGCCAATTCCCCACACAGTGAAATGATAGATAGACAATAATAGAAAACCACTATTTTTTTTTTTTTTCTCGTGCCGGCGGCGCCGCCCCCCAAAAAATGCCGCCCCGGGCAATTGCCCGGTTCGCCCGTGCCAAAAACCGCTACTGGACAAGTCAAACAGAGAGCACTTTGCTGAAGAACAAAAAGCTGACATCTCATGTGTGCCGGCGTCCTTTATAGCTTCCGCTTGTATGCCGTCACTCATTACGTCATGACGCAACACCAATCAGAGATTGGCTTAGTTTCATTCATGCTTCAGAGACGCTACGCTGAGGGGCGTTCCCCCAAAGTGTCATTCGACGCAGTCCGAGTTCCCTCGAAAGGTAACCCAAAATTCCTATCTCAAAAAATTAGCATATTTCATCCGACCAATAAAATAAGTGTTTTTAATACAAAAAAAAGTCAACCTTCAAATAATTATGTTCAGTTATGCACTCAATACTTGGTCGGGAATCCTTTTGCAGAAATGACTGCTTCAATGCGACGTGGCATGGAGGCAATCAGCCTGTGGCACTGCTGAGGTGTTATGGAGGCCCAGGATGCTTCGATAGCGGCCTTAAGCTCATCCAGAGTGTTGGGTCTTGCGTCTCTCAACTTTCTCTTCACAATATCCCACAGATTCTCTATGGTATTCAGGTCAGGAGAGTTGGCAGGCCAATTAAGCACAGTAATACCATGGTCAGTAAACCATTTACCAGTGGTTTTGGCACTGTGAGCAGGTGCCAGGTCGTGCTGGAAAATGAAATCTTCATCTCCATAAAGCTTTTCAGCAGATGGAAGCATGAAGTGCTCCAAAATCTCCTGATAGCTAGCTGCATTGACCCTGCCCTTGATAAAACACAGTGGACCAACACCAGCAGCTGACATGGCACCCCAGACCATCACTGACTGTGGGTACTTGACACTGGACTTCAGGCATTTTGGCATTTCCTTCTCCCCAGTCTTCCTCCAGACTCTGGCATCTTGATTTCCGAATGACATGCAAAATTTGCTTTCATCCGAAAGAAGTACTTTGGACCACTGAGCAACAGTCCAGTGCTGCTTCTCTGTAGCCCAGGTCAGGCGCTTCTGCCGCTGTTTCTGGTTCAAAAGTGGCTTGACCTGGGGAATGCGGCACCTGTAGCCCATTTCCTGCACACGCCTGTGCACGGTGGCTCTGGATGTTTCTACTCCAGATTCAGTCCACTGCTTCCGCAGGTCCCCCAAGGTCTGGAATCGGTCCTTCTCCACAATCTTCCTCAGGGTCCGGTCACCTCTTCTCGTTGTGCAGTGTTTTTTGCCACACTTTTTCCTTCCCACAGACTTCCCACTGAGGTGCCTTGATACAGCACTCTGGGAACAGCCTATTTGTTCAGAAATTTCTTTCTGTGTCTTACCCTCTTGCTTGAGGGTGTCAATGATGGCCTTCTGGACAGCAGTCAGGTCGGCAGTCTTACCCATGATTGCGGTTTTGAGTAATGAAACAGGCTGGGAGTTTTTAAAAGCCTCAGGAATCTTTTGCAGGTGTTTAGAGTTAATTAGTTGATTCAGATGATTAGGTTAATAGCTCGTTTATAGAACCTTTTCATGATATGCTAATTTTTTGAGATAGGAATTTTGGGTTTTCATGAGCTGTATGCCAAAATCATCAGTATTAAAACAATAAAAGTCCTGAAATATTTCAGTTGGTGTGCAATGAATCTAAAATATATGAAAGTTTAATTTTTATCATTACATTATTGAAAATAATGAACTTTATCACAATATGCTAATTTTTTTAGAAGGACCTGTATACGTCTACATACTGTATGATTGTATATGCCAAAGACTGACAAGAGAAAACAAGCATGACTTGTAGCACTTCAGTAAAAAAAAAAACTTCCCATTAAAGGTACACGAGCACCCTTATTTTAAGGACAAAACCCCTCAAACTTCATGCGATCGGGAGCTGTTTGTAGGATATTAGCACCCAACTGTATTCAGTGTAACTTCGGCAGCTTCATGGCATCTAGATAAAAAAATGTATCTCTCTCTCTCTCTCTCTCTCTCTCTCTCTCTCTCTCTCTCCTCTCTCTCTCTCTCTCTCTTTCTCTCCTCTCTCTCTCTCTCTCTCTCTCCTCTCTCTCTCTCCCTCTCTCTTTCTCTCCTCTCTCTCTCTCTCTCTCTCCTCTCTCTCTCTCTCTCTCTCTCTTTCTCTCCTCTCTCTCTCTCTCTCTCTCTCTCTCTCTCTCTCTCTCTCTCTCTCCTCTCTCTCTCTCTCTCTCTCTCTCTCTCTCTTTCTCTCCTCTCTCTCTCTCTCTCTCTCTCTCTCTCTCTCTCTCTCTCTCTCTCTCTCCTCCTCTCTCTCTCCCTCTCTCTTTCTCTCCTCTCTCTCTCTCTCCTCTCTCTCTCTCTCTCTTTCTCTCCTCTCTCTCTCTCTCTCTCTCTCTCTCTCTCTCTCTCTCTCTCTCTCTCCTCTCTCTCTCTCTCTCTCCTCTCTCTCTCTCTCTCTCTCTCTCTCTCTCTCTCTCTCTCTCTCTCTCTCTCTCTCTCTCTCCTCTCTCTCTCTCTCTCCTCTCTCTCTCTCTCTCTCTCTCTCTCTCTCTCTCTCTCTCTCTCTCTCTCTCTCTCTCAACATTTTACATTTGCTGAGTACAATTAATGGTATAATTTATCATCATCAAATACATCTATTTTAAGTGTAACCATAAACATATATAGTCATTAAACCCTTTCAATTACAAATTATGTGCTTAGTAGTTTTGGTTTGATATTAACATTAATGTACTACCTTTTGCAATACAATATCGTCCAATGACGGCAGCCAGTGGTGCGTTAGAAGCGTCTCTGCGCATTCTGTGTTTTCAGTGTGGAAAAGCAACTGTCATAATACAGAAGGAGAAAACACCGGTGATTAGCGTGACACAGATGTTTATTTGCAGGAACCGGAAGCACAAGCAGCAGAGAGTCACTGGACATTATAATGGCAGTCAGATACACTGTAAAAAATAACATCTTAAAAAAACGGTCAATGACTGTCAGCTACGGCTGCCAAATGAAAACCATAAAAAAAGTAAAATATCCTTATTTAAATAAAGTGCAAAAAACGTATACAGAAATGTGCCTTAAATGTTTTACAGAAAAACACTATTATTTTAACGCTATTTCCTGAATGTTTACGACCAAACACCTTCAATGTAAAAATAAAAAAACAAAAAATAAAATAAAAAATAAAAATAAAATCACTGTCAGCAATGGCTGCCGTACAGAAACCATAAAATGATGCATAAAAGCAGTTTCACAGAAAATCACATTACTGTCTTAAATCCACAAGTGAGCAACTGCGGCAAACAATACAAAAAAAACAACAACAACAACAAAAAAAACTCTGTAAAATGGGTCATGACATGGTTTTTGTTTTTGTTTTATTATGTTCCCTTTGGTATAATTATAGTATTACTATAGTTTTTTAGACAAAAAACGTTTAAAATTTAGTGATTTATGACCTTATCCTCTGATTCAAACAGTCGGTTTTTCAGGCAATTCGAAAAAGAAATATTTCGCAAAACTGCAATGGAAACAGTTTTTGTGTCTCATTTGGAGATTAATGTTCCCTTACGAAGGGAACTCAACGATGCGTCCATCGACGCCATGGGAACGCCCCCAGCGTGACTGCGTCTGAAGCATCTATGTCAACTAGTCCAATGGAAAGAATGAGCGTCACGGGCGGGTGACGTCATGACCAGGATATGATAAAAGCACATCCGGTGCAAACCGGCATTAGCTTCTGTTGCCTCAGCAAGCGATCTGTGTCAAACTGTCTGTTATATTTACTGTTGTCTGTCTGATATATATATTTATGGAAACTAAACAATTGCACAAACTCTGTGTTCTCCCTGCTCGCGCTATTTAACGAGTAGGGACACACACGAGCTTTGTGTGATGGGTTTGGGAGTAGAGCATGCGGTATCAGCCTCCGAGGGGGCTGATTGCCAACATTGTGAGAAGCTTTCGCTTCGCATGCTCCGCTCCCGCCTGTCACTTTTCGTGGAAAGTGGCCGGGCTCGCAATTCTCAGGGTGACAGGTCCCGCGTCTGCCGAGGCAGCGCGGAGAATGCATTCCTGTGGATCGCGAATAGGATCTCTTTACGGGGTTGGAGACGGGTCCGCGGATCTTATCTCCTCCCTTTCCACGAGGGATCCAGTGCTCTCTCGCCGGTCTCGGAAGCCCGCGCTGCGGTCTCTTCCGCCCGGGGAGAGAGAGAAATCAATGCTTCAGTGCTCTACCTCCGAGGAGGTAGATGTGCTGGGCATTGAAAGTGACACAATCATGGGGGAAGTGAATTTGCCATCTCTTTCCCCAGCGTATGAGAAATATATATAACCTATATATATATATATATATGATAGTTTATATATTATATATAAAATAAAGTGAATATATATAAAATATATATATAAAAATAATAAGCTGGTGGAAGTGTTTACTAAGGCTGTAGATAAATTAAATATTTATGGCCAGCAGAAATAAGGGGGCACTCGTCCTAAAAATAAAATAGATTAAACGAGTTTCCTTCCCTCTGTTTTTCCACCTCCATCACGGGGCCTTCCATTTTTCCCGATCTGCACAGCGAGCTGTCTAGATCATGGAAAAAGCCTTACTCCTCTTGTCTTTTAGCCCCCACATTCATGTATATTCAGATATTTGGGGGTTAAGAGGGTATGGCTATGGGGCAATACCCCGGGTAGAACAGACGCTTGCGAGCTATCTGTCTCCCGGTTCAGTATTGTACCTGAAGGCGTCGGCTTCTCTCACTAAACCATTAAAGAAAACTATTTTTTAATCTAGTGGGAAAAGCATATATGGCAGTGGGTCTAGCATGGGCCTGCTTGCACACCATAGCAGTGCTACAAGCATATCAGGCTGACCTGCTGCGGTATTTGGACAGAAGTGAGGGAGTTTGGCCCGATGGGGTTTGAGAACTCCGTCGGGCCACAGATTTATCTCTCAGGGATGGCAGCCCTTGTGGTCACTGAGAGACACCTCTGGCTCAATTTGATGGGAATCATAGAGAAAGATACAAGATAATCTCTCCCTCGCTATGTCCAACCCCCTGGGGCTGCTGGGCGTGAGCAGCTCCAGCCGTCTAGTTTCTCATACACAACACAGCAGCCAAAGCCTTCAAAGCAGAAGCCGGATCCGAGGACCGTTCTTCACGCTGAGAAGGCTGCGGCTCAAAAGAAAAAAAGGTCCTGATGTTCACGCATCAGGCCTGTGAGGACAGCCCCGACCGAAGTGGAGCGGTGTACACCTCATTTTACGGTGCCCGTTCCATTTCGGGGTCCTCACGAGACCGTTCTGCCAACCCTGCCACCCTCGGTGCTTCAGGGCGCAGCGGTCTCCAGCGAGTCGCTGATGCTATGCTGCGGCACAGCATCGGTTTCGCGCCCTCTGAGGGGGGCCTTAGAGCGGCCAGTTCAGGTAGTTCCTGCCATTATGTTTCAGGCTCCGGAATTGGCTGTCTCGATAACACCAGAGACCAGCCTCGAGAGGCTGGTTCCCTTAGTAAATTTTCTGGCAGCGTGGAAGCTTCTGCCGAATATTTCTCATTGGGTCCTGCAGATTGTAGAGAAAGGATACAGAATCCAGTTTGGTTCTCGTCCTCCTCGTTACAACGGGGTGCTGCCCACAGTGGTGCATCCCGAGCAGGCTCTGGTAATGGAGCAAGAGGTAAAGGCCCTGTTAGCAAAGGAAGCTATAGAGCAGGTGTACTCACCCGACATTGCGTCGGGTCTTTACAGTCGTTATCTCATTGTTCCAAAAAAGGATGGAGAGCTGCGTCACATACTAGATCTTCGTCTGTTGGAGTGTTTGGTGCTGGAACTCAATTCCAAAATGCTGACACTCAAGCAGATCGTGACTCAAATCAGATCCGAGGACTGGTTTGTCACGATAGATCTAAAAGACGCATACTTCCATATCTCCATCCTCCCTCAGCACAGGAGGTTCCTGAGGTTTTCTTTGGGGCAAAGAACACCAGTATCAGGCACTTCCTTTCGGTCTAGCTCTATCACCCCGCACATTCACGAAGCGTGTAGACGCAGCTCTGGCCCCGCCAGGCTGCAGTGCATATGCATTATGAATTGCATAGATGACTGGCTGATTCTAGCGGAATCAGAACAGTTAGCGGTTCGGCACCGAGGTGTCGTTCTCGCTCCTATGCAGATGTTGGGGTTGAGGCTCAATGCCAAGAAGAGTGTGCTTTCTCCAGTACAGAGAACCACTTTCCTTGGTGTGGTATGGGATTCAGTGACGATGCGGGCCACTCTGTCGCCCGTTCGTGTAGCTGCTATCCTAACAGCCACAAAAGAGCTGAGGCTAGGCCAGTCACGCACTGTAAAACAGTTAGAGAGACTGTTGGGTCTTGTGACAGCAGCGTTCAACGTGATAACTTTTGGCCTGCTGTACATGAGACCTTTACAGTGGTGGCTCAGGACCAGAGGGTTCTCCCCGAGGGGAAACCCACTTCGTATGATCAAGATCACGCGGCGGTGTCTCCGCACCTTGGTTATATGGAGGAAACACTGGTTCTTAACCCAGGGTCCGGTGTTGGGAGCTCTTTGCCATCGAGTTGTGATCTCGACAGATGCTTCCCTCACCGGCTGGGGAGCGGTATTGGAAGGCCGCTCAGCTCAGGGCTTGTGGAGGAGTCATCATCTCTCTTGGCACATGAATTGCCTAGAGATGATGGTCGTCTTCAATGCGTTGAGACATCTCCTCCCAGACCTGAGGGGCCATCATGTGTTGTTCTGGTGACTGTTAGGCCTCAGGGCAGCAGCGTCCAATGTGATACCCTTTGACCTGCTGTACGTGAGACCTTTACAGAGGTGGCTCAGGACCAGAGGGTTCTCCCTGAGGGGAAACCCACTCCTTACGATCAAGATCACGCGGCAGTATCCCCGCGCCTTGGTTATATGGAGGAAACTCTGGTTCTTGACCCACAGACAACACGTTGGTGGCCTCTTATTTTGGTCCCTCAAGAAATTACGCTGTCTGAGGGCAGTGTATATTCCGGGGGGGGCCAGAATATTGGAGCAGACACCCTGTCGAGGCAGGGGCTGAGGCCAGGGGACTCCACCCCGAGGCGGTGGAGCAAATATGGGAGTTTTACGGCCAGGCAGAAGTGGATTTGTTCTCGTCTCAGCATACGACGCACTGTCCACTCTGGTTATCCCTCACTCAACCAGTCCCCTCGGGGCTGGATGCTATGGTGCAGACGTGGCCGAGGCTACGTCTGTACGCATTTCCCTCCGTTGCTCTGCTCCCAGGAGTTCTGGAGTGAATCCGCCAGGATGGAATAAGCCTATTTAGTAGCACCACCCTGGCCGAGCTGAATTTGGTTTGCGGACCTAATTTTTCTCCTCGACGGACCTCCCTTGGAGACCTTCTGTCTCAGGCAGGGGATGCAATATTGCACCCCCGGCAGGGGATTTGGGAACTGTGGGTTTGGCCTCTGAGGGGGCCCAACTCATAGAGAGTGGTCTCTCAACCGAGGTTGTTTAGACCATTCTAAGCTCCAGAGCTCCCGCTACGAGGAAACTATATTCACTATTTCGAGAGTTTTTCACTTCTTGGTGTTACCAGCGTCAGTGGGATCCGGTTAACTGTTCAGTAAACACAGTATTCGAGTTTCTGCAAGAACGCTTTGTATCAGGTCTATGTCCTTCCACGCTTAAGGTATAATATGTGTGGCGGCCATTGCGGCTTTCCACGCCCTGGTGGGTAGTACATTTTTGGGTCGAGACCCCCTGATCACTCGTTTCCTTCGTGGCACTTTGAGGCTGAGGCATGCAACTTGCACTAAGGTGCTGGCTTGGGACCTTGCAATAGTTCTAGAAGGCCTATCTGGGGCTCCCTTCGAGCCCTTAGATTTGGTCTCAGAGAAGTTCCTTTCTTTTAAGACTATTTTCTGCTAGCTATTTCGTCCCTATAAGAGTCAGACCTTCAGGCCCTTTCGGTCCCCACCTGCCTTGAGTGCACCGGGATGGCCAAGGCAATCTTACCCGAAACATGGATATGTTCCAAAGGTGCCTACCATTATTCCGAGGCCTATTGTGCTGCAGGTTTCTGTCCTCCCCCATTTTTCGGACCAGGAAAAGCTGAACCTCTTGTGCCAGTGCGAGCACTGGACACTTATGTTCATCGGACTTCTCTGTCGAGAAAATCCAACCTATTGAGCATATAGATAGTCGAGACTATTCTTCTTGCTTGTGAGTCTTCTGGCCAACCATTTGGTGGTCAGGGCTCATTCCACTAGGAGTATGGCTTCTAAGCGTATTATCTGGAGTTCTCTCCAAGACGTTTGTGATGCGGCGGGCTGGTCCTCACCGCTCACATTCATGAGGTTTTACAGCTTGGACCTGGATGCTGCCCCAGGATCCCAGGTGCTTGGTGCAGTGTGACAACAGGCTGACACTCAGGCATTTGAAAGTCTGGCGCTTTGGGTATTCTCGTTCCCATGGCGTCGATGGACGCATCGTTGAGTTCCCTTCGTAAGGGAACGTCTCAGGTTACTATTGTAACCATAGTTCCCTGTGAACAGGGAACGAGACGATGCGTCACCCTGCCATACTTCCTGCATCCCTGTGATCGGCTTGCTTCGGCAATTTTCGAAGCTAATGCCGGTTTGCACCGGATGTGCTTTTATCATATCCTGGTCATGACGTCACCCGCCCGTGACGCTCATTCTTTCCATTGGACTAGTTGACATAGATGCTTCAGACGCAGTCACGCTGGGGGCGTTCCCATGGCGTCGATGGACGCATCGTCTCGTTCCCTGTTCTCAGGGAACTATGGTTACAATAGTAACCTGAGACGTTCATCCTGGACCCTGTATACTGCACATCTCTGTCCTTTAAATGAATCATTTTATACACATTCTCTGCTGTGGAGATTCAACTGATGATGATGATGATGATGATGATGATGATGGTGATGAAGATAGTGGTGAGGATGATGATGATGATGATGATGATGATGATGATGATGATGATGATGATGATGAAGATAGTGGTGAGGATGATGATGATGACGATGATGATGATGATGACGATGATGATGACGATGATGATGACGATGATGATGATGATGGAGACGATGATGATGATGGTGATGGTGATTTTGCTTCTGGAACTTTTGTATAATAAAACAATGAAACAATGAATTTCTAAAAGAGTTTTTTTTTTCACACACAGAACTTGACACACTTTTCTCATGATACTTGTTGCTGATGTCATTCACACATTCACTACCCATAATTCATGTTTGTTGACACACAGACACTTAGAAAACAGAATCGTGAGCTGTTAGTTTGAGTTTCCAGAACTGAAGCCTGTGTTTCACACTGAATAATACACAGAGTTACTGATGAGCAACATTAAATTAAAAATAATCCTGTTTAAACCTGCTTAAACAGAATCAGCTTCAAACCTTTGTTATTTTTTAAGAAACATGACACACAACATACAGTGATCTGCATCTGTACCTGTAATGATCAGGACTCGTGTGATGAAGATCTTGTGTCCTTGATCAGACTGAACTCCACACCAGTATTCTGAATCTTCTTCAGTCACATGACTGATGTGTCCCGTCAGGAGCTGCTGTTCTCTGTCATCATACAGCTGGATCTTTCCCTCATCCCTCCATCTTCTGCTCTCCTTCACAGACGTCTCTTTAGCACAGAGATCAGCTCCAGATCTCCAGCACAGAAACTTCACATCACGACTGTGGGATTGTGGGTATTTGCAGCTGATGTTCACAGATCCTCCAGCAGAAGCTGATAGACTGATGCTCTTCACACAACAATCATCTGTTTAAGATACAAATAAAGTGCAGCAATGTTACAATCACCAGATATATTCATGGATCCTGTCAAATAATGCAGAAATGACTGAAAGCAGCTCACCCGTCTTAATGTCCAGATTAAACTCAGAGAAGAAACTGTAATCTTCAGAAACTTTGACTATAATCTTATATTCTCCAGAGTCGTTCTCATTCAGATCTCTGATAAACAGAAGTAAGAGTCCTGCAGATCTGTCATTATAAACGGAGAATCGTCTGTCATGTTTCCATTCTGCTCTTCTGTTAGTGTTTATTACAGTAAAACACTGATCTGCAGTTTTACAGACGCGTATCACAGGATTTGTGTGTTGAATCTCATATTTGTAGTTTATAATGACGCTTCCTCCTGAATATCCCGTCACACTACTGATTTTTTGACCTGTTCAACACAAACCCAGATATCAGTGTGTAAAAAATATCAAGTCACTAATGATACTTCATCTTCATTTAATAACAAACACGTCTTTTATGAGTTTCACATGTGAACGTCAGTGATTTCAGTCAGTGTTTAGTATCGTGATGTTGTGGAGATCTTCATGGGTTTGAGGATCTCAGTTTCTCACCTGTTAAAACCTTCAGATTCACTTCAGTGTGGGGATCTATTCCTGTTCTTTCAACTGCACAGTAATACGTCCCAGAATCCTCTTCTCTCAGATCTCTGATGGTCACAGTGAAGACTGATGAACTTGTGTCGTCATACAGAGAGAATCTTCCATCATTAACCCATGTATGTTTCTTATCAGTCTTGATTGTGTCTGTGCAGACTGACCACTGTCCTTTACAAAAATACTTTTTATTTCCTTTATATTCTTCATCATATTTGCATGTGATCGTGACTCCTCCTCCTGAATATCCTGTCACACTCATGGAGCTCACGACGCCTACAACAAACCAGCATGTTCACAAAAGACTTGAATCTAATATTATTTAAATGTGATTTCATGCTATCAGATGAAGTTAAAAACGCTTTGATTAATATTTGAGTAGATTCCAACCAGAATCATCAGCAGAGTGAATGTGAAGATGGTCATTATTCTCAGTCTTCACTCACCAATTTCTGAGTAAGATTTACTTTATAAATTGTATCAGCCCTGTCTCTGTACAGCATAATATTTTTTAACTTTTACAACACAGTCCAAATAATTTATTCAAGTTGTTCACATATAATTATTATTTTTTGACACAGACATCAAGAATCAGCCTGTGAATCTCAACAATGGTGGCAATTATAAAGCATGTTGCAGTGCATTCTGGGTGCCACCAATCAAAACTCATTCATGGCTCCCATCATTCATTGCTGCATGAATACATAATGAGCTTATGTTCAGAGGTAATATCTGTTTGTCACCATTGCTGAGATTCATACGCTAATTATTCATGTCTGTGTGTGCCTACCTGAAATACTTCTGAAGAAGGTTTTTTTTTTTTTTTGTAATTGATTTGATCCTTTGGATTTCATTGAAAAAGCTATAAATGGTATGCTCAACAACGACAGTGCTGCTATAACCCATAAGGTAAACTTAACTCAAAAATTATGTTCTCAATGAGTTCAGTGATTCAGGTAAAGTAATGATTATGTTAAAACACAACCAACACCATCAGAATACCTTTTTTTGTTCATCTGGATGTTATAACTGAATTACAGCAGCCAAACAAAATCTAAAGTTAATAATGTAAGGGTCAAGAGGCCAACTAAACTAAACACCAATCACCATAATGGTGACCATTTCACATTTATTTTCTCCTTCAGGGATTCTGCTGGTTAACATCAAGTGTCTTCAA
Organism: Siphateles boraxobius; assembly: GCF_051911475.1. Lineage (NCBI taxonomy): Eukaryota > Metazoa > Chordata > Actinopteri > Cypriniformes > Leuciscidae > Siphateles > Siphateles boraxobius. The sequence goes on from NW_027508978.1 coordinate 27,506, forward strand.
TAATACTCAATCATCACTCAATTAAGCACTTAATTATCTCATTCACTTCAACACTGGTTCAGTGTTACTATAACACTCTGAGAGTGTGGACTCATATAAACACTGAGGAGTGTTAATTTAGCACTGGGGATTTTGCTGTGCGCAAGAACAGAAAACTTTGCACTTATCAACTTCACGTTGGTTAAGATATAACAATTTGTTGCTCGAAATGCCAAATGTTATTGTTAACCGTTGCACTGTGTTGAATCCAGCCTCTCTCCTTTCTACGGAGGATGGCGAGGAACATCACTGTTGTTTGACTGCTATTGACCAAATATGAACACCATGACCGGACCTTGCAGACACACTGCTCGAAAACTGTGAGAACATGTTTGTAGACGGCTCTGCCTTCAAAGACAAAACAACAGGCTCAAACTGTGTAGGTTACGCGATGAAGACTGAATTTGATGTTCTGGCCTCAGGGCCATTGACCAAAAATTACTCTGCGCAAGCCGCTGAACTTGTGGCTTAACAAAAGCCTGTAAATTAATGACAGGAAAATGTGTAACGATTTACACAGATTAACACTATGAATTTGGGGTAGCTCATGATTTTGGGGCATTGTGGAAACATCGAAAATGTTTGAAGTGAGTTGGTCGTCCTATTCTTCATAGTGTCAAATTTGCTGGATACTATGTTTGTTCAGTTTCTGTAGGAAATTGAAGAGCAGACACAGTTGCAAAAGCAGCTGCTGGACAACCAAAGGAGATTGAGTGTACACTGTTATCTAAAAGTAACCTTGATTTTTCTGACTCCTTACAGGGAATGCATAGAACAAAGAACTTTCTTGCAAGAAAATACATAACCTTTAAAGTAGGGCTGGGCGATATATCGCACGATATTGTAATGCGCATCTCGTCAGTAAAGCCGGTTCCTTGATTAGTAGTAAATCGCCTTCACCTGCTTTCAGATGGAGCGGCATTTACTACACAGCACAAACTCCAGTGTTAAATTAACACTCAAGAGTGTTAAAGTTAATGCGATAATTAAGTGATTAATTTAGTGATGTTTGAGCATTATTGAAGACACCTGATGTTAAGTTCTCGCAGCTGGCTGCGTTCCTCATCAACTCACGAGCCGAGTGATCCACCCCTAAGAGTTGTAGGCCTACACTTAACAAGCAGAATCACTGAAGGAGAAAATCTCAAATTGTAAGCCACCGTTATGGCGATAAGTGTTTGCTTTAGTTGGGCTCTTGACCTTTATACATTCACTTTAAATTTGTTTGTCTGCTGTTATTTATTTATAGCAGTCAAATGAACAAAAAAAATGTGATCTGATAGTATTGGTTATGTTCTGGCCTAAACATGCTGTGATCTGAAAACGAATCTTATTGCAGTAGTTTGGTATAACTTGTTGGCAAAAACTTTTTGATTCTACAGCATATATGAATATAGGTATGTTTCCTATAATCAAAAATATTTAATAAACATTGTTCTGATCAAAACACTTTCAAATAAATGTATTTAGAAACACAGAGATCAATAATCAGCCTGTGAATCTCAACAATGGTGACAATAATAAAGCATGTTGCAGTGGCTGCCACCAATCACAACTCATTAATGACTCCCATCATGCAATGCGATATGAATAAATTATGATCTGAATTTTCTATGCAATTTAATTTTCCTAATTGAATATTCTGTTCGTCACCATTGTTGAGATGCATAGACTGAATCTTGAAGTCTGTGAGTGCCTTTAAGAGAGCATTTTTTTTTTAGAAACAACTTTTAAGAAATCCTTTATTATAGCTAAAAGTCTGGATATTTATTCAGAATCACAGTTATGCTGTAACCAACAACATAAATCAAAAATATAAAGTTCAAATGATGATTGTCATAATTTAACCATCAGATCACTTTTTTCTTTGTTCATCTGGCAGTTATAACTCAGATACATCAGCCAAACAAAATCTAAAGTTAATAATATAAGGGTCAAGAGCCCAACTAAAGCAACCAATGATCACCATAACGGTGGCTTACAATTTGAGATTTTCTCCTTCAGTGATTCTTCAGGTGTCTTCAATAATGCTCAATCATCACTCAATTAATCACTTAATTATCTCATTAACTTCAACACTCTTGAGTGGACTCATATACACTCCCAGGAGTGTTAATTTAACACTGGAGTTTTTGCTGTGTACAAATTACTTATTCTTTTATGTTTTGTAAAAACCTGCTATCATTACTAAACAACATTAGTTGTTTGTACTATTTAGCTGAAAGATTCATTGCACTAATCAAGTTTAGCAGAGATTACTTGGTATGTTTAGTTTCATAAGGAAGGGGAGGGGTTCAAACACCACATCACAAATGTGGCAGAAACCACTGGTATTCAAAAACCTGCCTGGTCACGTGAAAAGACCCGCGTCTAACGTGCTTCCAAGGGGCTCTACACCTGGCTGGACGAGCACAGGCCTTGGTAACAGACGGTATTGAGAATTAACAGAGGTTTAGATGTTGATGAATTATTGTTTAATTTAATTGAAAAATATTCACCATAATGGTGATAAGTGTTGGCTTTAGTTGGGCTCTTGCCCCTGACATTTGAAAATTAGTTATTATTTGGCTGTTTTACCTGTGTGTCTTAAAAGGCACAATTGTTAGCTAAAAAGCTATAGTAAAGTGATTCAGTGATGACTGCACATTGATGTTGTCATCAATAGAGATTAAAAGTCTTGAAAATGAAAAGCTTCATGTTGCAGTGCATGCTGAGTACCTAATAATACACCTAAACTCAAAAAATATTAGAATGTGAACTAATGATTTTCAGTATAGACTACTAATGTAAACTTGTTTTATCTACTGCACCTACATAAGATTATATGTTAATACAACTCAACATGTTTAGTTTCAGCTTGTGTAAAAAGTTAGGGTTCCATGTTAATACAACTCAACATGTTTAGTTTCAGCTTGTGTAAAAACTAAAGTGGTATAAGGCAACGGGTTTCCACGCGATTTGCGAGTAAAGTCAACTAATTCGGGTTAAGAGTGTGCGATATGGCTCAGCTTGTCAGTTAACTAAGGCTCTTTGTAGTAAATGCCGCTCCATCTGAAAGCAGGTGAAGGTGATTTACTACTAATCAAGGAACCGGCTTTACTGACGAGATGCGCATAACAATATCGTGCGATATATCGCCCAGCCCTACTTTAAAGACAATTGGTACATGTTTGTCTTTTGTCTTGTTTGTCTTGTTTGCAACCACAATATCCTTAGCAAAGTCATGGAACTCCAAGCTTGTGTCTGTGGCTGGAGCAAGGCGACAACGGTCAGGGGGTTGAAGATTCATCAAGGGAAAATGAAATGCTTGAGGGAGAAGGAACAAGGGCCTCGCATTGATCAGTACTTCTTACGAAGTCAGTCAAGTCAGTCGAATGAAATCCAGCGACAGGAAGCAAACCACAGTTCGCAGGATATCAGCACCCCCGTCATAGAGGAGATGAGGGTTTGCACAGTTAGTGATGAACACAGTGATACTTGTGAAGCTGGTCAGACTAGTCAGCATAAGAGAGAAAAGAACCTCAACGGGCATAGGCCTGGAGTTAGATGGCCAAGAGCTTGTGAGAAAACTGCATGGGACACGGTAAACACAGATCTATGCTTTGCATTGGAAAGATTAACTGGTACAGTTGAAAAGAAGCTGGATAAATTTGGGGACATCATTTACGCATATGGAAGTGAGAGGTTTGGTGTGGAAAAAAGGAAGGAAAAAGTACAAACTACTCCTGTATTGTCTAGACGGCAGCAAAAAATTGAAGGGTTAGTTAGAGAAAGGAGACAGCTGAGGAAGCAATGGAAAAGAGCGGAACAAAGTCAGAAGGAGGGACTCAATCTCTTACAAAGGGCCATAAAAGATAAGCTTGCAACATTACGCAGAGCTGAGCGTCTACGGAAACGCTACAAAAAGAAGGAGCGTGCGAGGGCTAATTTCTATAAAGATCCATTCAAATTCGTAAAGAAGTTATTCACCAGTGAGAAGAACGGCACTTTAAAAGCATCTAGGGTTGAGCTAGAGAGATATTTGGAGCAAACACATACAGATGCAAAAAGGCATGAGCCTATGTCAATTCCGTCAGACATCCCACCTGTCAATTCACCAGAATACCAAATGGAGGTCTGTGCACCTAAGTGGAAAGAGATAGAGCAGGTTGTGAGAAAGGCAAGGGCTTCATCATCTCCAGGGCCTAATGGAGTTCCGTACAGAGTGTACAAGAGTGCTTCAGGAGTTCTATGAATTCTGTGGAAATTGATAAAAGTTGCTTGGGAAAAGCAGGTTGTACCTAGAGCATGGCGCAGAGCAGGGGGAGTCTTTATACCCAAAGAAAAAGATGCTACAAGCATCCGTCAGTTTCGCCCTATTTCACTATTAAACATCGAAGGCAAGATTTTCTTCAGCATTATTGCTCAGAGATTGTCAACCTACCTATTAAAGAATGGCTTCATTGAGACTTCAGTTCAAAAAGTGGGCATTCCAGGATTCTCAGGATGCTTAGAACACATCAGTGTTATTTGGCAACGAATTCAATCAGCTAAAAAGGAGAGGAAGGAGCTCCACGTGACATTCCTGGATTTGGCTAATGCATGGTTCAGTGCCGCATGAGCTTCTTTGGGCATCATTTGATTTTTTCAGGGTACCGACGTCGATAACAAATTTAGTGAAAGCCTATTTTGGAGATTTGCAATTTAGTTTCTCAACTCCAGAATTCAGCACTACATGGCAATGCTTAGAGGTTGGAATAATGGCAGGATGCACCATTTCTCCACTGGCTTTTACCATGGCAATGGAAGTAATCATTAGGGCATCAAAATGGGTAGTAGGAGGAGAGCGCTTGGCTTCTGGGATGCGACTACCACCAATCAGAGCATACATGGATGACGTGACAACCATGACTACAACGGTAGCCTGCACTAATCGGTTATTGGGGAAGTTAACAGATAATATTGAATGGGCACGAATGCAATTTAAGCCCTCTAAATCAAGGAGCATCTCAATAATTAAAGGCAAGGTAGTAGATAAAACATTCTTCATTAATGGTGAGGCAATACCAACAGTTTCTCAGAAGCCAGTGAAGAGTCTAGGGAGATGGTACGATGGGGATCTAAAGGACAGAGTTCGAGTGGGAGAAGTTAGACGACAAGCAGTGGAAGGGTTGAAGAGCATAAACAGCTGTGCTCTACCAGGCAAACTGAAACTCTGGTGCTTTCAGTTTGGTCTACTGCCAAGGTTGCTGTGGCCACTGTCTGTGTATGAGGTTTCTTTGACAACAGTGGATAAGCTGGAAGCGTTAATAAGTTCATACATCAGGAAATGGTTGGGAGTTCCACGCTGCCTCAGCAGAGTGGGACTTTATAGTAAAGGAGTATTGCAGCTGCCAGTCTCTCCTTTAACCGAGGAGTTTAAGTGTGCCAAGGTCAGACTTGAAATTACTTTAGCAGAGTCACGCGACAAATGTGTAAGGGAGGCAGCCCCTGTGTTAAAAACTGGTAGAAAGTGGTCAGCAAAGAAATCTGTAGTAGAGGCAAAGGCTGACCTTCAAATAGGGGATATCGTGGGACAGGTACAGCATGGAAGAGGGGGTTTTGGGCTCAGTTTAGCTCCTCCTAAATGGCACAAGGCAGGCCCAGCTCAAAGGAGGAAGCTGGTAGTCAACGAGGTGCGAAAGCAGGAGGAGAGGATGAGATGTATAAAGGCCATTTCCCAGGCCAAGCAGGGAGAGTGGATGAGATGGGAGAGTGTGGAACAACGCAAAATGGGCTGGCAAGACCTTTGGTCAATGGAAGAGAGTCCTTATTAGGTCAACATATGATGTTCTCCCATCACCGCAGAACTTAAACCTCTGGGTAGGAGAGGATCCCTCTTGTCCTTTGTGTTCATCACCTGCCACATTAAGGCACATTTTGACAGGATGTAAGGTGGCTCTTAGCCAGGGTCGGTTTACTTGGCGCCATGACCAAGTATTGTGATGTTTGGCTTTAGCACTGGAAGGCAAGCGTAGTATGACCAATAAGTTGCCGCCTGTTCTAGCAAAACATTACACGCAGAAGACAAAATTCCTCCGCCCAGGCGAGCAACCACCAAGAAAAGGTGCTAACACCAATTCTCGCCCAGGACAACTGGAAGCTGCTAGGGACTGGAAGATGCTGGCTGATCTTGATCAACGGCTTATTTTTCCACCTGAGATTGCCACCACTAACCTACGACCAGATATTGTTTTGTGGTCTGGATCAGCACGCATTGTCCAACTGATAGAGTTAACAGTGCCATGGGAGGATGCGGCAGATGAGGCATATGAGAGGAAGAAACTGCGATATGCTCTTCTGGCCACTGAAGCAGAACAGCGAGGATGGAGAGTCCAGGTTCATCCAGTGGAAGTGGGTTGTCGAGGTTTTGTGGCACACTCTATAACCCGGTTCCTCAGGGACGTCGGATTCAGTCGCCAAGAGTTGCGTCGCACAGTAAAGAACTTATCTGAAGCAGCAGAAAGGAGCAGCAACTGGCTGTGGTTGAGACGGAAAGATTCTAGCTGGCTGTGTACAGGCCGCCATGCTACGGTTTCTTGAAAACTTGAAGAGTCTGTTGGTTTATTTGTATAGGTTGTATAGTATTTACAGTCATTACGTTCCTGTGTATATTGCGTGAATGACGGGTGGTTGGGCAGATATTGTGTTTTGTGGTAGGTGGTATGCCATACGGAACCGTTGCCACTGAAACTGCATATTAACGCACCAGTGGGGCTCGACAGCCTTATTCAAACGGGTTGGCGCGTATGGTTGGGTTGCGGAGAGATTGTGAGATTGTGGTTAGGTCTCAGTAGCAAGAGGGAAGTAGAGGTCAGTAAGCTGGGCTGAGTTGAGTGGGGGACGGAGGGGGGTGACTCTGGGACGCCAGAGTCACTGTCGAGCCCTCTTGAGGCGTCGTGGGCTAGTTGACGAAACACTGAGGATGGAAGGTGCCCACTTGAAGACCCTAGAGATGTCCCCTACTCAGCTCAATCCAGACGGTTGTCATGGGGGGACCGCACTGTGGTTGTAGCCGTTGTGTGTGCTGACGCGTGTTAACACTAGACAGAAGGAGATTTACATCACCATATGGAAAGAAGCGTAAATGGATGTAGAAGCATAGGTTACTGTAAAGCTATGTCTTAGTTGGTGCTTATCTTTGCGAAAGCCGAGTACAAATCAGCATGAAGTTTTAACATCTACTCTCGTGTAATGGAAATCATCATATCTGCATGTGATGTTGACTCCTCCTGAATATCCTGTCACACTCATGGGGCTCACGACACCTACAACAAACCAGCATGTTCACAAAAGACTTGAATCTAATATTCTTTAAATGTGATTTCATGCTATCAGATGAAGTTAAAGGCTCTTTGCTTAATATTTGAGTAGATTCTATCCAGGAATCATCAGCAGAGTGAATGTAAAGATGGTAATTCTTCTCAGTCTTCACTCT